>NC_140494.1:83172323-83332323 GCF_964271855.1 Acomys minous | reverse complement strand
TTGTTATTGTTGTTTGTTTGTTTGTTTTTTGAGACAGGGTCTTTCTGTGTAGCCTTGGCTGTCCTGGACTCACTTGTAGACCAGGCTGGTCTCAAACTCACAGCAATCCAGCTGCCTCTGCCTCCCGAGTGATGGGATTAAAGGCACACTACAGCAAGGCAGCAGTTTTATTAACAGCCTCAGGGCTGGAGTGCAGCTCGGTGGTAGAGTACCCAGTGACACCCTGGGCTCCATCCCCAGCACCATCAAGAAAACTATGCGGCATAATCATTATGGTAGCCACGTCTATAGCCCCATCTGCCTTGGCCTGTTCTAATTCTAAATGCCTATGTTATTGGCTATCTTTTTACATCGTTGCGTCTCCCAGGACTCCTTGTGAGGTCAGAACAGTTAACATGTGAGTTTTACAGCTGAGGAGGGTGAGCCTCGGATGAGTTAAAGAACTTGGCGGGGTTACATGGCGCTCCAATCGTCAGTCCAGAGCATGAATCCAGGCAGGACCTCGTGGAGTAGGCTCCACTCGGACGGCACAGACATGAAAAGCATCCAGAGGCCAGGGACACATCTGGAGTCCCAGCATTCTGAAGGCAAGAAAGTTGTGGGCTTGAGCCATCCTGGGCCACAGACCAAGAATTAGTCTGAAGAAAAAAAGAAAGTAAGAAGGAGGGGAAGAGAGAAGAGAAATAATAAGAGGAGGAGAGAGAAGGAGGGAAAGAAAGGAATGAGAGAAAAAAAAAAGGCTGAAGGCAGGCAGGCAAGGAAGGGGGGAGGGGAGGCAAGAGAAGCAGCTCCTAGCCGTATGAATTTTGGATTTTGCCCCGGAAAGACGTGGGTGACATCACAGAGCCCTTTTTGGGAGGCCGTGGGAGAAATCCCCGCCTGTTCTCAGTACCAAAAATAGTTGCTGCTTCTTGGGAGCATCTGGTGTGCTTTGCTTTCAGGACGCTGGGGACACAGAAGTGACCAGCTTTCTCTTTTTGACTTTTCTGCTGAGGAACTCGAAGCCAAATTCTTGCCCAGCCATATGTTGTCGGGGCCAAGGTTTAACAGATTCATTTTTCTCAGTCTCCTTTCTGCGTATGTCCCTCTTAACTCCTTTGCCAAAATAATCATAAAAATAATAAAAGGATTTAAACAAGCTTTAGAGCTGTGGCTGGGTCTTGGTAGGTAGAACATGTGCCCAGCATGTAGGAAGCACTGGCTCCACCCTCAGCATGACTTAAAACTGGGTGTGGGGGCTGGAGGGATAATGGCTCAGTGGTTAAGAGCACTGCCTGCTCTTCCAAAGGACCTGGGTTCAATTCCCAGCACCCACATGGCAGCTGCCTGTAACTCCAGTTCCAAGGGATCTGACACTAATGCACATAAAAAATAAAAATAAATAAATAAATAAAATTTTAAAACTGGGTGTGGTGGTACAAGCTTATAACCCCAGCACTAGGATCACGGTCATCCTCAGCTACACAGAATTTGGAGACCAGCCTGGGCTGCATAAGACCCTGTCTCGCCAGCATGTGGGAGGCAGAGGCACGTGGATTGCTGTGAGTTCGAGGCCAGCCTGGTCTACAAAGCGAGTCCAGGACAGCCAAGGATAATACAGAGAAAACAACAACAACAACAACAGACCTTGTTTCAAACAAAACAAAACCAATTGTGAGGATGAAAGGGTTCCAGGAATCCTAACAAGAACAATGGGCTGGCATGTGGCTTGGTGGAGAGCCTTTTGCTTAGTGTGAGCAGGCCCTGGGTTGCATCTGCACCTTGCAAAGGGACTCTTGTTCATTGTTTTGTGTTTGTTTTGTGCTGGTGGTGAGATGGCTCAGTAGGTGCCACGCCTGACTGGAGTCTAGGCCCCACATGATGGAGATCAATTCCTACAAGTTGTCTTCTGACCTATACATGCACGCACGTGAGCGTGCGTGCACATAGACATGCACACAAAATAAATAAATGAAAATAAATTGCATTACATTTAAAGTCTACGTTAAAGTTTGCCTGTGTGGGTATTTTGCCCGCCTGTCTGATTGGGCACCACATGTGTGCAGGGCCAATGGAGGCCAGTAGAGGATGTTGGATCCCCTGGAACTGGAGTTACAGACAATTGTGAGTGGCGACCACGTAGGTTCTAGGATCCAATCTGGGTCCTCTGGGAAACCAGGCAGAGCTCTGAACCATTAAATCACCTCGCTAGCTTCCCCACACCCATGCACTGTGTTAAATAGGAAAGAAACTTGGGAAAGGAGGTACGCTCGGGTTGGGAGACAGTTGAGCTACTGAAGAGCTTGCACCCTGAAAACATAGAACCTGGAGTCCCAGCCCCGGAGCAGCCTGGCGTGCCGGGACATGGTTGTAATCCCAGTACTGACGAGGCTGAGGAAGGAGTATTCCTGGGGCTCTCTGGCCAGGCAGCTTAGCTGAATGGATGAACTTCAGGTCAATGAGAGACACTTTCTCAAAAAACAAAACAAAAACAAAAACGAAAAAACAAGGTGGAGGGCTGGGTGTGTTGGTGCATGCTTTTAATCCCAGCACTGGTTTGTGTGTGTGTAGAGACAGACAGATGTCTGTGAGTTTGAGACCAGCCTGTCAATATACTGAGTTCCAGGAGAGCCAGGCTTAAGCAGAGAGACTCTATCTCAAACAAAACAAACAGAACTGCAACAGCAACAAGCCCAAGGTGTTGGCTCTTAGGGCTTGGGGAGTGAAGCCCAAGGTTGCCCTCTGGTCTTCACATTCATTCATTGCACACACACACACACACAGAGAGAGAGAGAGAGAGAGAGAGACAGACAGACAGACAGACAGACAGACAGACAGACAGACAGAGACAGAGAGAGAGACAGACAGAGACAGAGTGAGAGAGAGAGAGAGAGAGAGAGAGAGAGAGAGAGAGAGAGAGAGAGAGCAAATTTAAAGCCTGGCATGGTGGCACACGTCTGTAATCCCAGCACTCGGGAGGCAGAAGCAGGCAGATATCTGTGAGTTCAAGTCCAGTCTGGTCTACAAAGCGAGTCCAGGACATCCAGCCACAGAGAAACCCTGTCTCAAAAAAAACAAAAAAAAAAAAGAACTTGACTTAGAGATGGGGGTAAAGCTGGGTGGTACAGTCTTTTTCTAGAATTCCTGAGATTCTGAGTTCCATATGTACATGTGATATTTTTGTGTGGTACGGAGGATGGCCTTATGTATGCTAAATAAGTACACCAGAGCCCAGAATCCCTAATTTTTATTTTATTTTATTTTTTGGTTTGTTCTGGACTCGCTTTGTAGACCAAGCTGGCCATGAACTCAGAGATCCGCCTGCCTCTACCTCTGAGTGCTGGGATTAAAGGTGTGTGCCACTATGCCTGGCTAGAGTCCCCAATTTTTAATGCTGTATAATATTCCATCCTGTGGATACACGATACAATTTTAAGTTATTACACCAATTATCATATAATCGAAGCTTACAAAACAAACACTGTGGGCTGGAGAGATGGCTCAGAAGTTAAGAGCACTGCCTGAGTTCTGTTCCCTGCAACCACATGGGGGCTCACAACCATCTGTAATGAGATCTGGTGTACATACAGGCAAAACGCTGTATACTTAATAAATGAATAAATGAATCTTTAAAAAAAAAAAAAAAGAAACATCCCAGCACTCGGGAGGCAGAGGCAGGTGGATCGCTGTGAGTTCGAGGCCAGCCTGGTCTACAAAGCGAGTCCAGGACAACCATGGCTAACACAGAGAGACCCTGTCTCGAACCCTCCCCCAAAAAAGAAACACTCCTACCTGTGTAGTTTTAATCAGTGCCTAATGAAACCCTTGTAGGGGCCAGCAAGAGGGCTCAGTAGGTACATACAGGTGCTTGCCACTAAGCTGAGTGGCCAGAGTTCAATCCCCAGAATCCATATAGTAGAAGAGAACACCACGCCATCCTCTGACCGACATATACACCCATGTCATGGCACCTGTGTGCGCCTGTGTGCGCATACATACACACTCTAAATTGTCATTTTAAAATATTTTTAAGATACCCTTATAGCAGCCTGGTACTTGGCCATACGATCTTTCTGATTTCTGTAAACTGGATTCTTAGTCTCAAATTGGCTGGGTGGTAAAGTGCAAGGACAGGCATCTGACCACCTTGTCTGTGGGTTGGCAGCCCGCCCTCCCTGAGTGTCTGATCCCACTCTCAAATTTAATTGGAACCATTGTGTGGTGTTTTACATATCCTTGTAAACCACTTAGATGCTTTTCTGGAAGGAAGAAAAGTCCAAATAAATATATAAGCCCCAAGCCACCTCAGCTTGCTGATTAAATTACCCAGTCTCAAATTCGATTCCATCCTCATTTTATTAAGAGGCAGCTGCTTGCTCTCTTCCAGTTGGCTAATCCTCCCACAGCCAGTGTTCAGGGGGTGGGTGCCCCCAGGGGACCCAGCCACAATCCCTCTGTCTCAGGAAGCTTTTCTTTTTTCTTCATTTTAGCAGAGCTGAGGATATAACTGAAGGGTGCCATGGCTACAAAAGCCAGTGCTGAACCATGTCCCAGCCCCTCACTGGGGGATTCTAGGCAGGGGCTCTACCACTGAGCCACACCCCAGCCCCTCACTGTGGGATTCTAGGCAGGGGCTTTACCACTGAGCCACACCCCAGCCCCTCACTGGGGGATTCTAGGCAGGTGCTCTACCACTGAGCCACACCCCGGCCCCTCACTGGGGGATTCTAGGCAGGGGCTCTACCACTGAGCCACACCCCAGCCCCTCACTGGGGGATTCTTGGCAGGGGCTCTACTACTGAGCCACACCCCAGCCCCTCACTGGGGGATTCTAGGCAGAGGCTCTACCACTGAGCCACACCCCAGCCCCTCACTGGGGGATTCTAGGCAGAGGCTCTACCACTAAGCCACACTCCAGCCCCTCACTGGGGGATTCTAGGCAGAGGCTCTACCACTAAGCCACACCCCAGCCCCTCACTGGGGGATTCTAGGCAGAGGCTCTACCACTAAGCCACACCCCAGCCCCTCACTGGGGGATTCTAGGCAGAGGCTCTACCACTAAGCCACACCCCAGCCCCTCACTGGGGGATTCTAGGCAGAGGCTCTACCACTGAGCCGCACCCCAGCCCCTCACTGGTGGACCCTAGGCAGGAGCTCGACCATTGTCCTGTGTGTCTCAAGTTTAATTAACCCTGAGCCTGTTATGGTGCCCCGTGCTTAATTGGGGCAGCAGCTTCCATGAAAGTATTTGAAAGCTCTAGCTCACAAAATGTGATTTGAAGAACAGCTACTTGAGGGTATAGCTTATCCTCTTAGAGCCCATTAGCAGGAATATTAAGCCAGGAACCAGAACTCTGCAAAAGAGAGTGCCTGAGGTGGGTGGAAAGATGACTCCCTTGCAGAGGAACTGTATAACTCAAGCCTTCAGGAGCTCTAACACCCTCTTTTGGCCTCTAAGGGTACTGCACTCATGTGCAGATACACATATGGATATGCACATACTTAAAGTAGTTGAGAAGAACCTTACTATCTTTGGGTAAGATTATGGGATGGCTCAGGAGGTACCTTGGGTGCCTTAGATTGGGTGGAAACAGAAGCCACTGAGGTGACACAAAGGGTTTAGGACCTGTGCTTTCCTGTATATGGGTTTTCTGGTGAGATCCCTTGATGACTGCAGGTTTGGGACTAGTGACACTGCTGGAATCCTCGGTTCTCTGTCAAGTAGAGGCTTCAACTGAGTAAAGGGCTTCTTTCTCTTCTCATGTACCCAAGATTCTCCTGTCTTTAAAGGTTTTTTGTTTTTGTTTTTGTTTTTTTTTACATATATTTGTGTGTTAATGTGGAGGCACATGTGTGGGGTCAGGGGACAACTTGTAGGAGCCAGTTCATTCCTACTCTGTGCATCCGCAGGAGTTGAACTCAGATTGGCAGTCTTAGTGTGGCAATCACTTTTACCGGCTGAGCCATCTTCCTGGCTCCACACTGTCATTTTAAGCATTTCCCTGAGATAGACCTCTGTGGCTCTCAGGATAAGACCCTCCATGAATTAAGGTCTTTGGTGCCAAGCTACATAGACTGCAGTCTTGAAACGGTATTTGGATTCTTCTCAAGTCTTCTAGGTCATTCTTTTACCTTCCATAGAAGTGAATTTGACTGAGCATTCGAACTTAATCCTGCAGGGCAAAACTTAGGATCTTAGTGTGCTGAGACCTGGAGGCCAAACCCAGGCATTTAATTACGCAGCTGCAGAGAACACTCCAGCAAGGCGCATGCCACGCAGACAATTATTTTAGGAAAGCCACAGAAGATGTCTCTTTGTGGTACTTAGATCTTGCTTCTCTTTTACAATTCAATATTTCATATGTTGGGAGAAATGTCTCGTTTGCTTCAAAGGACATGCCAGGAAACACAGGCCGGAGATGCTAATTATGTGGACCAGGCTGCTTTGTTTTTGCATAATGAGACTCTTTGGGGGAAGTTCCAGCCTAATTGCTTGGGGACCTGAGCCAGTGGGAGGATAGGCTGGGAGGACATTTGGGCTCCTGTTCATTGTTCAGTTTTGAAAGAGTTAGATTGGTTCTGAAAGGAGACTAAACAGCAGCGCTTTCTTCAGGGAGCAAGGGGAAGTCTTTTGTGTGCCATTTTTCCTGTGTTAGGTTGGCTTCCCGGCTGAGCCTGACTAAGCCTGTGATACCAGCTACCTGGATACAGGGCGAGTACAAGACCAGCTGGGAAACTTAGTGAGACTCTGTCTCCAAAGAAAAATTAAAAAGAGGCTGCAGAGCCATGCATGGTGGCACACACCTTTAATCCCAGCACTCTGGAGGCAGAGGCAGGTGGATGTCTGTGAGTTTGAGGACAGCCTGGTATACAAAGCGAGTTGAGGACAGCCAAGGCTATAAGAAAGCCAAAAGAAAAAAAAAAGAGGTTGCAGATATGGTTCAGCAGTTAAGCGCATTGTCTGTTCTTCCAGAAGACCTGGGTTGAATTCCCAGCACCCACATGACAGCTCGTAACTGCACCCATGGGATTCTATGCCCTCTTCTGGCTTCTCTAGGCATGCATGCCATACACAGCCGTACATAGAGGCAAAACACAGGCCACCATATTCCGCTTTATAGAGTGCAGTGTTCAGGTACCCAGGCACCCTTTAAACTAATCTGGTGTAGAGCAGCTGTGTTTCCTGGAGGCACTTCTCGGGGGTGTAGAAAAAAGCCCGTGTATCCAGAGTTGACGAGCAGCCCCAGCTGCCCTGGCGCCGCCCTCTTGGCTCTGTAAAGTTTCCTGGAGCAGTCAGGAGTTCTCCAATGGAAACCAGCCATGGTAACACTTGCTTGTCTTCCCAAAACTCCGGGGGTGGAGGCAGAAGCACAGACCCAGGTCATCCTTGACTACATAGTGCGTTTGAGGCCAGCCTGGGCTACATGAAATCCTGTCTCAAAACAAACAAAACTAAACAACAACAGCAACAACAAATCCAAGAGTTCTTCCTCAAGTAGCCTCGCAGGGTGGCATATGCTTTTAATCCCAGCACTCAAGAAGCAGAGGCAGTTGTGTCTGTGAGTTCAAGGCCAGCCTGCTGCACAAAGCAAGCTTCAGGATAGCCAAGGCTATCACACAGAGAGACCCTGTCTGGAAAAACCAAAATGAAACCAAATCAAACCAACCAATCAACCAACCAACCAGCCAACAAAACCTTAAGAGTTCACCCACAGTGGGCTGGAGAGTTGCTCAGTATTTAAAATATTGGCTGTTGTTCTTCTGAAGGGCTGGGGTCCGATTCCCAGCACCCACATGGCAGCTCACTGCTGTCTGTAACCGCATCTGCAGGGGACTGAAAACATATACACACAGGCAAAATACCCATATGCATGAAACAGAACAGGAGCACAGGAGAGGCATGACTCTCTAGGACCTGGGGATGCTACAGGACCTTAGGAGGGTCTTTCCTCAGCACATAGACAGAGAGACTGTGACAGCTTTGAGGGTCCTAAGTGGGCCATCCAGGGCACTACATCTTTCTTTAAGTTTTTATTAGCATAATATACATAATAGTGGTTGTGACATTTTCATAACACACATAATGTGCTTTAACTATATTCATTCCATCAGGACCCTCTCGTGTCCCCCCCAACCCCTCCCTTTCCTCAGCAGCCCATCTACTTTCATGTCTTTTTCTTTTTCTTTTTTGTGACCCAGTGAGTTTTTTGTTTGTTTGTTTAT
Organism: Acomys minous; assembly: GCF_964271855.1. NCBI lineage: Eukaryota > Metazoa > Chordata > Mammalia > Rodentia > Muridae > Acomys > Acomys minous. Next base: position 83,324,121 of record NC_140494.1, on the reverse strand, counting down.
TCAAGACAGGGTTTCTCTGTGTAGCCTTGGCTATCCTGGACTCACTTTGTAGACCAGGCTGGCCTCGAGCTCACAGTGATCCACCTGCCTCTTCCTCCTGAGTACTGGGATTAAAGGCGTGCACCACCAGCGCCACCACCCAGCTAGACCCAGTGAGTTTTGTTGGGGGCTTGCTTACAGAGCGTGGGTGAGGGGCTGGTTACAGGGCTGTGGGCTCCTTACCAGTGGCCCAGAAACGTCTTTTTCTCCCCAGCAACCATTTCTGCCTGTCAATCCTAAGGCAGGGACAGAACATTGAGCTTCCTTCCCCTCAGCTACCGTTCACTGCCCATCTGTCCTCAGAGAGGGTTGTGGCCTCATTAGCCCCGCCCCAGCAACCGTTAATCATCTGTCAACCCTCAAGGAGGACATATCACTGGCTTCTGTTGCATGAGCTTGCCTCTGCCTAATTCTATATGCAAGGAAGAGTAAGAAGGTCAGTAGGTGGCGATGGCTCAGTAGGTAAAGGCACTTGCCACTAAACCTCATGACCTGCGTTCTATCCCAGGGACTCACACCGTGTAAGTTGACCTCTGGCTTCCATATGCACTCTGTGGCACACACTTGTCCACATGGACACACACACACACACACACACACACACACACACACACACAAAATAAACATGATTTGTAAAACCAAACAAAAGGTTGCGAAGGAGAGTTCATCCAAGGGAAGTCATGTGGGCTGATCTTCCAGAGGGTGTTCCCCCACTTTAGCTGGGGTGTACGGAAACACAGCCTGACTCATTCTCATGCTCTGAGCTGTCGTCTGTGAACGGGTTGAATGGGTTATTTTTCTCATAAATTAGTGGAGGAGTAGAGCTCACTGTGTCGTTAGCTCATTTGCTCACATTTCAATAAAGGAATTTATTGAGTGGGAAGAGCAGACACTGTGCGGGAGGCGTCTCCGACCGCTCCTGACTCAGCCTGGCTTACCTCTGCCTCAGCTCCTGGGCGCTGCCTCTGTTTGGGATCAGTAACTGCCATGCCAAATGGTGGCTCTTGGGCTGCTTGCCTCTCCAGAAAACAGGTGTGGTAGGACACAGTATGGGCAGGCCTGGGCTCAGAGGGTAGAGTGCTTGCCTGGCATGTACAAAGGCCTAGATTCTTCTTTCTCAGCACTGCGGGAACTGAGCCTAGCAGGACATGACTGTCAGCTCAGGAGGTGGAGACAGGAGGATCAGCCATCACTCTTGGCTACGATAGGGAGTGCAAGGCTAACATGGGCTACATGAATGAGCTCCTGTCTCAAAACAAAAACAAGCAGCCAGGTGTGGTGGCACACGCCTTTAATCCTAGCACTCAGGAGGCAGAGGCAGGTGGATCACTGTGAGTTCGAGGCCAGCCTGGTCTACAAAGCAAGTCCAGGACAGCCAAAGCTACACAGAGAAACCCTGTCTTAAAAAACCAAAAACCAAAAACCAAACCAAAACAAAACAAACAAAAAAAACAAGCTAAATAGGACCACAGCTCTCCGTTTTCCAACCTGTGGCCACTACTCACTGTCGTTTGCCTGAACCTGAGCAGCCAGTCTGAGCTGGACTGGACTGTGAGTACTTAAGTCAGTGTGTAGCTCTCTTCCGATTAGAACCTTCCGTGGCTCCCACCTCACTCAGACAGGAAACCAAAGTCCTGGCTGCTGCTCGCCAGCTTCTTCACTGTCACACTGTCATCTCCCCTCTCTTACCTTCCTTTGCTTAGCATCTTGTTCACTCTGCTCTGGTCACCCAGGTACATGACCCTGCCTCAGGCCTTTGCCCATGCTGTTCCTCCTGCCTGGAGCACCTTTCCATACACTTGGTGCAGCCCTCGTCCCTTCCTTCCTTCCTTCCTTCCTTTCTTCCTTCCTTCCTTCCTTCCTTCCTTCCTTTCGTTCTTTTGTTGTTGTTGTTTGTTTGTTTTTCAAGACAGGGTTTCTCTGTGTAACCTTGGCTGACCTAGACTTGCTTTGTAGACCAGGCTGGCACTGAACTCACAGAGATCTGTCCGCCTCTGCCTCCTGAGTGCTGGGATTAAAGGCGTGCGCCACCACACCCTGCCTGATCTTCACTTATTTATATCTTTATATGTGTTTTCTTCCCTTTTTAAAATGTGTGTGAATATGTACGAGCATACGCAACAGGCATCTGTGGGCACATGCACGTCAGGAGGACAACATTCATGTACCTCTTGGCCAGGTCTCTCACTAGCCTGGAGCTCATCAAGGAGGCTAGGCTGGCTAGACAGTACAGAGATCCTCCTGTAACCACGCCCCCCAGAACTAGACAATACAGAGATCCTCCTGTAACCCCCCAGAACTAGACAGTACAGAGATCCTCCTGTAACCACGCCCCCCAGAACTAGACAATACAGAGATCTTCCTGTAACCCCCCAGAACTAGACAATACAGAGATCCTCCTGTAACCCCCCAGAACTAGACAATACAGAGATCCTCCTGTAACCCTGCCCCTGTAACCACACCCCCAGAACGCCACCACCAACTTTTCATGTGGGTGCTGGGGATCCCAACTTGGGTCTTCAAGCTCATGCAGCAAGCACATTTACCCACTGAGCCATCTCCTTTGACCCTGATGCTTGCTCTTTAAGAGGTTTCCAGCATGGTCAGGGGTAGCATAGCACTTGGGAAGCAGGGGTAGGCAGATATCTGAGTTGGAGGCTAGCCTGGTCTCCAGAGTGAGTTCCAGGACAGCCAGTGCTACACAGAGAAACCTTGTCTTGAAAAAACAAACAAATGGGCTGGAGAGATGTCTCAGCAGTGAAGAGCACTGTCTGCTCTTCCAGAGGTCATGAATTCAATTCCCACATGTGTGAGCAACCACATGGTGGCTCACAACCATCTATAATGTGATCTGATGCATACTGTTTACATAATAAATAAATCTTTAAAAAAAAAAGAAAAGAAAAAACAAACAAACAAGATCTGTGTCTCTCCACTCTACAGTTTTTCTTCTGAAACAGGGTTTCCTTAACACTACTGGGTGATCACTGCATTGATCTGAATTTAGTGTGGGTACCTTACGGGTACCGCACACTCCAGCCCCAAACTCCTGCACTTAAACAATCTTCCAGCACCAACCTCCTACATAGCTGCGACTACAGGAGTGCACCAGGCACCACACCGAAGCAAGGTCTCTTGACGTAGTCCTAGCAGGGCCTTCAACTTATGACCTTCCTGCCTCAGGTCAGGCATGCAGTATGACATACCCAGCTCAAAGTCACTGCCTTTTCAGCGGCTATTCTTAGGTCCCTTCGTACACTGAGATTTTTTTTTTTTTTTGAGACAGGGTCTTTCTATGTATCCTTGGCTGTCCTGGACTCCCTTTGTAGACCAGGCTGGCCTTGAACTCCGCCTACCTCTGCCTCCCAAGTGCTGGGATTAAAGGCGTGTGCCACCATGCCCGGCTGAGATTTTTATTTTATTTTATTTATTTATTTATTTTTGGTTTTTCAAGTCAAGGTTTCTCTGTGCAGCCTTGGCTGTCCTAGACTCGCTTTGTAGACCAGGCTGGCCTCGAACTCACAGAGATCCGCCTGCCTCTGCCTCCCGAGTGTTGAGATTAAAGGCGTCCGCTACCACCTCCTGGCTACTATCCACCATGTTTGGGATAGTGTCTTGTTCGTTCCTGGGTAAGCCAGGCTAGAAGGTCCAAAAGCATCCACGGATTCTCCGGTCGGTACCACCCACCTTGATCTAGTAGTGCTCGGATTACAGACACAATCTCTCATGTCTGGTTTATGTGGGTTGTGGGGGAACAAAACTAAGTCCTCACAGTTGCATGACAAATGCTTTACCCCTTGAGCCATCTCTTTGTATGTGTGCAGAGGTCGGAGGAAAACCTCAGCTGGTGATGTTCCTTAGACCCCTCCCACCTTCTGTTTGAGACAGAGCCTCTCATTGGCCTGCAGAGTTGTTCAGTTGTCCAGTCAGCTCAGAGAGTTTCCAGGGATCAGCCAGTCTCTGTCCCCAGCTTTTCTCACGGGCACTAAGGATCTAAACTGAGGTCCTCATGTGTGTAGGGCCATGTCCCCAGCTAAGGGCTTCTGTCCTTCCCAGCAAGCCCCCTCTTTGGGTTCCTATGCTCTGACTACACCCTTTCCTCTGCAGACTCTCTTCCAGAGCCCGGAAGAGGGCTGGCAGCTCTATACCTCAGCACAGGCACCTGACGGCAAATGCATCTGCACTGCTGTGATCCCTGCCCAGAGCACCTGTGCCCGAGATGGGCGGAGCAGAGAGCTTCGGCAGCTCATGGAGAAGGTAGGGACCGGACAGGCCTCGGGAGAAGGCTGAGGATGCCCTCCTGGTTCTGCCACACCTGTCTCCTTGTACGTTAAAACACAGAAAATCCAGCCAGGCAGATTGTTCTAAAGTGGCTGATGACTGAGATCCCACCTAGGTAGATTTGTAAAATTTATTTGCTTTTCTTTTTTTATTTACATTTTTATTAAATATTTTTGTTTGTTTGCTTTTTGGCCTTGAATTCAGAGATCCACCTGCCTCTGCTTCCTCAGTGTTGGGGTTAAAGGTCTGCGCCACCACACTCAGCTTTATTAAATGTTTTGAATTTACCTTTCTTCTTCTTCTTGCTGTCGCTTTGTTTTGAGACAGAGTTTCATTGTGAAGCTTGGCCTGGCCTGGAACTTGCTATGTGAACCTCGGACTCACAGAGATCTGCCTGCCTCTGCTTCCCTAGTGCTGGGACTAAAGGTGTGCACCACCACGTCCAGCTTATTTTTTTGTTTGTTTGTTTTTGTTTTTTGAGACAGGGTTTCTCTGTGTAGCCTTGGCTGTCCTGGACTCACTTTGTAGACCAGGCTGGCCTTGAACTCACAGCGATCTGCCAGCCTCTGCCTTCCAAGTGCTGGGACTAAAGGCGTGCGCCATCATGCCCGACCCAGCTTATTTTCTTTCTTGAGATAGTATCATGTAGCCCAGACTGTCCTCAAACTCACTATGGTATGTAGCCAAAGCTTTGAACTTCTGACCCTCCTGGCCAGGATTATGGTTCTGGTCTTCATTTTGAAGGACGCCCTCTGCCTGGCTACGTGAAGAACTTACTGCAAGGTCAGGAGAGTGGAAGCCAGGAGAGAGGGAGGAGGTGACAGGCGTGAGGGGATGGGACTGGATGGAACCTGCTACGGGAAGGTTACTACCGAGATCAGGGGAGTGCAGGCTTGGCAGGCATCTGTGCTGGCCCTGCCTGCCTCTGTTTCTGTGAGTGGCTGGGAGAGGGAGCTTGTCTCCTGAATGATTCTCCTTCTAGGTCCAGAATGTGTCTCAGTCCATGGAGGTCCTTGAGCTAAGGACCTATCGGGATCTCCAGTATGTTCGAAGCATGGAGACCCTCATGCGGAGCCTGGACGCGCGGCTCAGGGCAGCAGATGGGTCAGTCTCAGCCAAGAGCTTCCAGGTGGGTTCCTCTGAGCTCAGCTCAAAGGTCAAGAGAATGGTTGGAGGGGTTTGGGGGGAAGTGCTAAGGTAAGAGTTATCGCTGTGAAAGCAAGAGGACCTGAGTTCCAAGGGTGGGGTCATGTCTAGGAAGAAATGAGGAATTGGCTGGGCTCTGGGGTCTGGAAGGCATCCTTTGGCAAGGAACAGGCATTGCATCCAAGATGATAGGGTGAAGGTATGGGTCAAGGGTCAAAGGTCAAGGGTCAGGGGGTCGGATCAGTGTCCATTCTCTCCTGGTGAGCAGGAACTGAAGGACAGGATGACAGAGCTGCTGCCCCTGGGCTCAGTGCTGGAGCAATACAAGGCAGACACTCGGACCATTGTGCGTTTGCGGGAGGAGGTGAGGAACCTCTCTGGCAACCTGGCTTCCATCCAGGAGGAAATGGGTGCCTACGGGTACGAGGACCTGCAGCAGCGCGTGATGGCCCTGGAGGCCCGACTCCATGCCTGCGCCCAGAAGCTAGGTAGGTCTTAACCCTGAAGCTTGGGCCCTGATCTCCACACTCAGCCCTAATGCTACCCGTACGCTCCAAAGCTAGGCGTGATTTGGCATCTAGCTGCTAAAGCCTCCCTCTTTGGTCCCCCCCAACCCAAGGCCACACCAGGCCTCAAAGCTGGAAGTGGCTTTGGCTCTTGACTTCCAACCCTTTATATTCATGTTGGCATCCTGATATCACACCCAGGTTTCCTCCCTGACCCTTGACCCCCCAGAACTTCTCCCAAGCAACCAGTGCCTGCCTCCTCCCCTGAGCTCTTGCCGCATTCTATCCTCACTCCCACTGTTCCCATCTCCCAGGCTGTGGGAAGCTGACAGGAGTCAGTAACCCCATCACCATTCGGGCCATGGGGTCCCGGTTCGGCTCGTGGATGACTGACACAATGGCTCCTAGTGCAGACAGCCGGGTGAGTGATCCTGACCCCAGAGGCCAGAGGCAGTGACTGCCTGTCGGTGCCCTGAGAACTTACACTGCAACTCTGTTTTAGTTGTGGGTCTATTTGGGGGACGGGGGGAATGTACTTGAGTGCACTGCTCTTTTTTTTTTTTTTAAAGATGTATGTATGTATTTATTATTATATACACAGTGCTCTGCCTGCTATACACTCGCAGGCCAGAAGAGGGCATCAGATCTCATTATAGATGGTTGTGAGCCACCATATGGTTGCTGGGACCAGAACTCAGGACCTCTGGAAGAGCACTCAGTGCTCTTAACCACTGAGCCATGTCTCCAACCCGAGTGGACTGCTCTTGAAGGCCAGAAAAGGGCACTGAGTGTCCCTGGAGCTGGAGTTACAGGTGTTTGTGGGCCACCTGATAGACGTGCTGGGAATTTAACTCAGGTCCTCTGCAAGAGCAATACCTACCCTTAACTGCTGACTTTGTTTTGTTTTGTTTTTCCTTTTTCTTCTTCTTCTTCTTCTTCTTCTTCTTCTTCTTCTTCTTCTTCTTCTTCTTCTTCTTCTTCTTCTTCTTCTTCTTCTTCCTCCTCCTCCTCCTCCTCCTCCTCCTCCTCCTCCTCTTCTTCTTCTTCTTCTTCTTCTTCTTTTGGTTTTTTGAGACAGGGTTTCTCTGTGTAGCCTTGGCTGTCCTGGACTCACTTTGTAGACCAGGCTGGCCTTGAACTCACAGCGATCCACCTGCCTCTGCCTCCCGAGTGCTGGGATTAAAGGCGTGCACCATTCCTTTTTCTTCTGAGGCAAGAGTTTTACTATGTAGACCAGGTTGGCCTCGAACTCAGAGATCTGCCTGTCTCTGCTTCTTGACTGCTGGGATCAAGGGTGTGTGCCACCATGTCTGGCCCATCACTTAAAAAAAAATATTTATTTTTGTATTATTTATTTTTGTGTGTGTGTGTGTGTGAGACATGTGTGTTACATGTGTACCACACAGCATGTGTGTGTAGGTCAGAGGACAACTGGCTTGGGTCAATTCTTTCCTTCTACCATGTGGGTCTTGGGGATTGAACTAAGAGGAGGCTTGGAAGCAGGCACATTTACCCCTTGAGCAATCTAGTGACCATGTGACTAAGGTTTTTCTAACCTTGTCAGTCTGCATCTACTGACTAGAGAATATGGTTACAAAGTGCACTTATGTGTCCTTTAGCATCAGGGGACACACTCTGAGAACTGCATGGTTAGGCACTCTTGTCATGGTACAGACACCATAGAGCACTTCCCCAAATTAAGATGCATTGGGGCCAGGGAGGGAGGTAGCATAAGGGGCAAGAGCGCATGCTCCACAAACGTGAGGACCTGAGTTCAAATCCCTAGCGCCCCGTGTACACCTGTGCTGTGCAGAGCAGAGACAGGAGGACCACTGGGGCTTACTGGATGCCTGCTCCACTTAAGTTAGAGACCCTATCTCAACGAAATATCTCAAAATCCGAAGGTGGAGTGTGATGCACCAGGACCAATGTCCTTCTCTGGCCTTTGTCTGCTTCATTTCTGTGGTTGATAAAGTACTATGACAAACGCAACTTGAGGAAGAAAGGGGCTTAGTTTAACATAAAGTCCATTATTGTAGGGAACTCAAGGCTGGAATTTCAAACAGCTAGTCAGTCACAGCCACAGTCAGATGAGAGAGAAATGCACACATGCGCTCTGGCTTGCTTGTGCTCAGCCCAATTTCTCCATTCTCCTACCCTTCAGGACTCCTTGTCTAGGGAACAGTGCTGTGCACAATGGGCTGCGTCTTCCCACATTAATGAGCAACCAAGACAATCCCCTATAGAAAGGCACACAGGCCGACTCCATGTAGATAATCTCTCACTGGTACTCACTTCCTAGTTAATTCTCCATTGTTTCGAGCTGACGTTAAAGCTAACTATCTTGGGCTGGAGAGATGGCTCAGCGGTTAGGAGCACTGGCTGCTCTTCCAGAGGTCCCGAGTTCACTTTCCAGCAATGACATGGTGGCTTGGAACCATCTGTAATGGGATCTGACGGATGACCTGGTGCATAAGCAGATAGAGCACCCAGACATAAAACACGGAATAGGTAAATCTTTTTATTTATTTATTTATTTATTTATTTATTTATTGAGACAGAGTCTCTCTGTGTTGCCTTGGCTGTCCTGGACTCGCTTTGTAGACCAGGCTGGCTTTGAACTCATAGCGATCTGCCTGCCTCTGCCTCCCGAGTGCTGGGATTAAAGGCGTGCGCCACCACCACATCTGGCATAATAGGTAAATCTTAAGCTAACCACAACGGGTGACCAAGTGTCGCAGAGCAAAGTAGTAAGTCAACACCACTCCACTGCAATCACTGACCTCTACTGAGGATGCTCCAACCAACTGGTTAGTTTGGAATTGGATTTGAACTTAACTAATCCTGTCCACTCTTAGCCAGGTGCCTTGGTATCACTCTTCTAATTTCCTTATCCTCGGCATGGTGCTTCATTGAAGTTCTTAAGTCGTAGCTCAGTAATGACGGCATTCACAAGTGCATGTTAGCATGGTGCTGCTGCTGCTGCTGCTGCTGCTGCTGAGCCAACGACACACCTGGCAACCTTGTGCTTACAGGAGTTAGCCACTGACAATTAATTTGGGCCAAGCAAGATGGTAAACCCCTTTAATCCCAGCACTTGGGAGGCAGAGGTAGGTGGATCTCTGTGAGCTCAAGGCCAGCCTGGTCTACATAATGAGTTCCAGGCCAGCCTGGGCTACATAGTTAAGACTTTATCTCAAACAAACACAACACAGTGAACTCAAAGTCACCCCTTATTACCCAATAGCTGGTCAGTGAACAATCTCTACCCAGTGTCCAGTGAATCTGTGACCCTAGTGAGTCTCCTGGAGGCAAAATGTCCCCTGGTTCTTCAAATCATCACCACTAAGTTAGGGACTTTTTGTTGTGTGTGTTCATGAAGGCATGTGCACAGGCAGGTGTGCGCTGGTGCATGTGAAGGCCAGAGGTCAACATATATTTTTCTTTATTGCTCCACCTTGTCTCTTTTCTTTTCCTTTCAGTATGTATGTGATGTGCACCTTTGTATGCAGGCGTGTGTACTCATGGAGGCCAGAGGAGGAGGCCAGGTTCCCTGCTTTATCACTCCTGGCCTCGGTCCCTAGACAAAGGCTCTCACTAAACCTGGAGCTAGGCTAGCAACCAGCAAGCCCCAGTGACCCTCCTGTCTCGGCTCTCAAAAGCACTGGCATTTCAGGCACATGTAGCCATGCCCAGCTCTTCAGACGGGTTTTGGGCTCAAACTTAATGTTTATGCTTGCAAAGCAAGTGCCTCTTCCTGCCCCACTCCCCAACTCCAAACCCCGCCCTAGACAGGGTCTGTCACAGAACTTGCAGCTCATCGATATGGCCATACTGGCTGATCAATGAACTCCAAAGATCTGTCTCTGAGTCCCCACGCGCTGGGGTTATAGCTGTGCACCACTGTGCCCAGCTGTTTTGTGGGTACCTCAGGTCCCGCTTGAGTGGCAAGCACTTTACCCCTTAAACCACCTCCTTAGGGCCATTAATGCTCACAATCGCTAAACCATAACCAGTCACAAATCATAGGAAGGACTGTGACATGCTGATGGCCGACTCCTGATGACGAGGGTTGATTTTGCCTGGTTGGCCAGTCCCGAGGGTCACAGGTTACAGTCCCTCCAGTGACTGGCTGCTGCTCTTATAGGTCTGGTACATGGATGGTTATTACAAAGGTCGCCGAGTGCTGGAGTTCCGTACTTTGGGAGACTTCATCAAAGGTCAGAACTTCATCCAGCACCTGCTGCCACAGCCATGGGCAGGTACAGGCCATGTGGTGTACAATGGCTCTCTGTTCTACAACAAGTACCAGAGCAATGTGGTAGTCAAGTACCACTTCCGGTCGCGCTCGGTGCTGGTGCAGAGGAGCCTCCCAGGAGCTGGTTACAACAACACCTTCCCATACTCCTGGGGCGGCTTCTCGGACATGGACTTCATGGTAGATGAGAGCGGGCTGTGGGCTGTGTACACCACCAACCAGAACGCGGGCAACATCGTGGTCAGCCGGCTGGACCCTCACACCCTGGAGGTCGTGAGGTCCTGGGACACCGGATACCCTAAGCGCAGTGCCGGCGAGGCCTTCATGATCTGCGGTGTCCTCTATGTGACCAACTCTCACTTGGCGGGAGCCAAAGTCTACTTTGCTTACTTCACCAACACGTCCAGCTACGAGTACACGGATGTGCCCTTCCACAACCAGTATTCACACATCTCTATGCTGGATTACAACCCCAGGGAGCGGGCCCTGTATACCTGGAACAACGGGCACCAGGTGCTGTACAACGTCACCCTCTTCCATGTCATCAGCACTGCCGGGGACCCCTAAATGCCCCTGCAAGGGCTGTGGGGGGAGCCTTCCCACACTGCCTGTGACCCCCTCAGCCTTCTCTTGGTCATGCCCTCCCAAGATTCCTTCTCCCCCCAACACCCAGCCCAGGTTTCTGTTCTCTGGATCTCTATCCATGCATTTTTTTTCCTCCATTTTATTGATCTCTGCTTTTGATACTCCACTTCTGAGTCTTTCTGCCTTTTTACGGATGCTTCTCTTCCTTATTGATCGCATCTCTCTCCTCTCCCTCTATGAAGTCCCCCGCCCCTTTCCTCCTCTCCCAGTTTCCCACGTTCCTTAGCCCTCACTCCCACCCTACCCCTGGATCTGAGTGCATGGATTTTTTTTAAAAAAATTATTATTTACATATTTTCTTTCCTGGTTGCCAGAATAAACGGGACCTTTGACATTTGATGTCTGGGTTGTTTTTACCCAGTGGTGGTTTGTGTAAGATGATTTGAGGTGAAGCCCTGTAACAGCCCTTTCCTGGGTTAGCCAGCCCCTGAAGGAGCCTACCCAAGCCAAAGGTGTTTCAGTCAAAAGCAATTCATTTAAAAACGATTGGATCAGAACAACAGAGAATTCTATTATGGCGACGAAAACTGGCCTTAAGTGAATAGTCTCCGTTGCTGGCTCACTCATTGATCACACTGGCACATCACTGAGCTGTCTGGTGATGTTCTAATGGCTTTTTAACAATTTGGCTGCTTTTGAGAAAGGTTAGGGCACCCAATTTCTTCTTTGCTTTATAACTGCAGAAATAATTTTTACACCAGCCATGCTAGTTATTAGCAGGACTCAACTAACTTAAAAAGGTGACCGAGCCAGGTTTTGGGCAAACCCACTGCACTCCATAAGAGACTGGGACAGGGATGTGCCCAGTGTAGTGGGAACAGGGAGGTGGCTACCCTGAAATGGAGGCATCAGGTATTTGTCCTTAGGTAATCTGATCTGGCAGTTATTTTTTTTAAAGATTTATTTAGTTTATGTATATATGAGAGCTCTGCCTGCATGTCAGAAGAGGACATTAGATCATATTATAGTTGTGAGCCACCATGTGGTGGCTAGGAATTGAACTCAGGACCTCTGTCTGGAAGTGTAGACAGTGCTCTTAACCCCTGAGCCATTTATCCAGCCCCCCCCCCCCGGCAGTTATTTTTCATTATCCCTTAATAAATCTATTCACTATGCTAAAACAAACAGAAACAGAGGTGGAGGGTGGCGTGACAGGGTTAGGCAGTCAGTGGGAGAGACTTGCCCTGTAGCCAAAGATGACCTTGAGCTTTCTGTCCTCCTGCCCTTACCGCACTACCATGTCTGGTATGTAACGATGCTCAGGGTGGGCCCCAAGGTCCATTCATGCTGGGCAAGCACAAGCCAAATGAGCCGCAGCACGATGAGGGCTTCATGTCAGCTAGGTGTGGGGAGAAGGACAGCACACTGGCTCTCAACCTGTGGGCCACAACCCCTATTGAAAACCTTTCTTCAAAACCACTGGCCACCCTAACAGTAACAAAATTAGTCATGAAGTATCAAAGAAGACAGTTTTATGGCTGGGGTCACCACAACATGAGGAACTATATTAAAGGGTCTCAACATTAGGAGGGCTGAGGCTGGGGCCAAGGTGTCACAAGATGAGGGTCATGGTGGAGCAGCGAGTGATGTGCAGGGCTTTCATGTGGAATGGGGTAGTGACTGAGCAATACATGCTGCTCCCCATCCCCCATGTCAGGCCACTGAACACAGAGCAGGAACAGTGTGTGAAGATCTCCACTGGCCCCGGCCCCACCCTGCTGAGCCACCAGGAGGCTGCTGTCCCCATCTCTAATTAATGGCCCCTGTGATTAAATCATCTCCGGGAACTCAGACTAGGATGCCATATTGGGAAGGAAACCCATGAATAATGAATGGGGCTGCCTAATGCACTCATTTAAAACCAATTTCTAAAGACATCCTCACGAAGAGCAATTAATTCCCACCTAAGTGAACAAGCATGACACTGGGGGGCGGGGCAGGGAGTCCTGGGTTAGCTCGAGGACTTTATGCCACTGCAAAGAGCGAAGGCTCAACATGGAGACACCTACTGGTCGCACCACTTCTCGGGAGGCTGATGCCATCCGAGCTAGACATTGTCTCAAAATCACAAGTAAGGAAAAGGAGCTCTGCCCATGACCTGTGCTCAAGGAGATCATGGTCTCTGATACAGAGAATGAGCCACCACTGTAGGGCTGTGGAGTTCTAACCTCTGCCCAGAATACAGCAGGGCCTAGACATGTTTCCACAAGGACAGGACTGATGTGAACATGTCACATATGGGTACTGAGTGTTTACTTGGCCTAGAACATTTGGCAGCACAACTACTCACTGTGTCACTGTTACACATCTGTACAATGTATAGACATGCACACTTGCATAGACAGATACACACACACACACTACGAAGGATGAGCAATTGGTTCTACCCTCCTCACCCATGCATCACTGCCAGATTCACTTATGTCTGTCTTCAGCTAAGTGGTACTGAATTAACCAACTTGCCCTAAATCATGGATGAACATTTGGCTATAATCAGGAAGCTGCCATTCCCTACTGCAGCAATAACGCAGAGTCCCCTGTGTCTGGTCTAAGAATCCATTAAGAATGAGCAGTAGAGTCTGCAAAAGTTCCCGTGTGTGTGTGTGTGTGTGTGTGTGTGTGTGTGTGTGTGTGTGTGTGTGTACACACTATTACACTGCTGCCATCCTAAAGGCCCAGGATTTATAGCCAGTTCCCAGTAGCAGGCCTGGGTGGGAACTTGGAACAGGTGAGGTAAACCACAGGTAGTTAATAATACATGTTGGGGACAATGAGTAGGCTCCTGGGGCTCATTTATCTAGCAGTGGATGTTCAGTCTGATTTTCACCACTGTACAGACAGGAGAAGGGGCTGGCTGGGGCCCAGAAGGACAAACCATAGACAGAGGGTCAAGATCTTACACTACACAGACACCACATCACCCGGCCACACAGGGATGCACAAATTACAACTATGGTAATATCTGCTTGCAGGCAGCGGTTCAGGTGCGGCAGCAGCCCTGGGGGAGATTCTTCCAGAGTTCTTGGTGCCGCAAGCCAGGATAGGGTTCCTGTCCTTCCCCCAAAAGGCCCCATCATACTTAGAAGATGGCCACTGCCTCCCAAGCCCACCCAACAGTTGCAGCCAGCAAAGCTGCGTCTGCTTGCCTGAGTACCCACTGGCCCACTGGAGAACATTTTGCCGGAGGTACAGCCAACTCAGCTCGGCCTGTGCCCGCCTGAGCTGGGAAGAAACTCATTAAACCTTCCTAATGACAAATGCTCCAGCAGGCAGCTGGCAAAGAGCGATTGCTCTAGAAAGCAGCCAGATGGGAGCAGGCTCAGGTGACTGTTCATGAGACTCAGGCCAGTGGGGAGGGAGGGCTCCCTTGGGGTCCAGGCTTAGTACTGGTCTGGTCCCCAAGCCTTGCTGGTTGCAGCTACCCCCCCCCCCATCACCTGTGGGTATACACAGAAACCGTGATTGAATTCTGAACCCTCAGGGGCAGTTGTAGGAGACATGGGCCCCCTAGCCAAGGTGGGAGAGCACCCTCCTTCTCCTGAACTCCCACCACTCAAATCAATATCCTCCAGCCCCCTCTACCAGGATCTCTGTTCTTCTGGGAGCTGGTAAAGCCCCCCCCCCAGTTGTTCTGTTGCCATGGAAACAGCATCTGGGAGGTGTTAGGTCTGGTGGCTGAACCCAGGAAAAACTAGTCAGAAGTGGGTGGCAGATGCTGGATGTGGTATGTTCTCACCAATAAGCAGTCTGTAGGTGTGCCGGGGGTGGGATAGGGTGCCAAAGCAGATGTTGAGCCAGGTTCCCCCCAGGACCTCTCCAGACCTAACAGCTGGAAGTGGGATGGGATGGCCTGTGTATCCTTGAGTCCCCAGGGATCTTGGTATACTGGGTCTGGACTGTTGGGGGCTCACAGGTACCTTGCTGCCCTGGGAGTCTAGCTAGTGGAAAGAATTCCTGCCACCATCCCCAGGCCCTAGAAAAGGCTTCTGAGGGCTGGGTAGCAGTTTGGACACCTGCTCTTGGGGCATGGTAGGTGAAAATTCCCTCCCCTGAGACGAGGGCCCCACACCTCACCAGGGAGGTAATGAGATACAGGACCACCAACCAGTGGTTCCAGATTTAATGGAAGGTGCATGGGGTGCTGCATTGCACCCTGAGGCTGAGTTGCTGCATCACCAGGCGTGGAGCGTCTGCTTTTTGCAACTGAACAGAGGAACGGAGCATATAACTAACAAGAAACAAGGCCCTCCTGCCTGCCTCTGGGACCTGGGGGATCAGGTCACCTCTGATCCCCGGTGCCTGGGGGCCTCCCCACCCCCACTGCCCTTCTGAAGTCAATTCCTCCAGAAGGCGCTTGGCTAGGACAGCCCCAACTGGGGGCGAACAGGGAGCAGGAAGCTCAGAGTCCCCATCTCAGAGGCCTCCTCCCAGTCACTTAGGAACAATAAATACTGTGTGACAGGAGCAGGGAGGGGCATCCATGGGCTGCTTGGCAGGCTGGCCAGGTGCCTGCTCTCATTCTGTGCGCAGGATGATATGGATGCCGGAATCTGTGAACACTGGCCCACTCATCTCCCCTGTCCGCAGAGCAAACGATGCATCTTCAAACGGCTTCTGCATCTGACCTGTGAAACAGCAGAGGCGGTGGGGTCAGGTGCGGGCTGCACAGCAGATGGGGCTCCTGCCTACACCAGTCTCAAGCATATTCATCACAGGGTTTATGGCCCTGTCACTGTGCAGTGCTGAGCTGTGGCCCAGCTGAGGGCCAAAGGCCCATTAAGGAGGCTCTGGGAAGCCCAAGGACAGCATGAAGGATGGCAGGCAGAGCTGGGCTATGCATTTAGACACACCGCATGATGAACTCTCCCAGCTCCCAGCTGAACATCATCTGTCCTGCAGGTAGGCAGCCTGGGCTGACAGCAGAGGCTTGCTAGCTCCCTCTCCTAGGCAGGTGCCCACACCTCACACTTCCAGCCCATGCCGAGGAGATAAAGGAGAGGAGAAAGGAGGAAGGAGATAAGGGAGGAGGGAGGATCTGATTTCCTCTGTCCCTGGCAGACAGGTCTGAGCTCTAGGTTGCCTCTCTGGACCTGACCTCGCCTCCCCTGTCCATTTTCACCTCACAGCAGATGACTGCCCAGCCCTATTCCTCAGGCAGCCTAAAGGCTCTGGAGTAGGCAGGAGGCTAGCGTGCAGCCCAGCCCTGCACAGGAGCTGGTGACATGTTCAGTGTGGGCATCAGGAGTCCCCACCTGTGCAACACAGGAGGCACAGCACTCACCAGGACATGCTGAAAATTCTGCCAAAGGGGGAGAATAGGATTCTGGGGGCCAGGCCCAGGAGTTCTTAGGGATCCCATCCTATAGCTCTACCAGAAAATGTCAATGACAGAACAGAGTCACCTTGATGGACCTGTGAGGGGGAACAATGATCCCGGGCAGGCGGAAACACACCAGGGAGGTTTTACATCTCTTCTGCAGTACAAACAAACAAAAGCCCACAGGCCAGGAAGCCTGAGGAGGGCTATGCTGCCACCTGGTGGACCAGGAGGGCCTGTGCAGGACAGCCATCCTTCCAGAGCAGGGCTTCCCTCCCTTTTTGGGCCCTACCACTCCTAACACTACAGGGAAGGGGCTGGGTGTGGTGTCGTCCTGCCCACCTCTGCTGAAGGCACCCAGGTCTCCCCTGGCTTTGGCAGAGCTGCAATCACTGAACTGCGAGGCCAGAGATTCAAAGTCTTCCTCTCCAGATTTAATCTTCTGGATGTAGCCTGCAGGGACACAAGGGGAGAGGCCCATATTAGAGACCAGAGCTAGATGGGGTGCAAGAACAGGCCACTCCTACAGGTCATGCTGCCACACACCCACACCACCTCCCACCCCTTCATGCCCCAGCAGCCACACCCTTAAGTGCACCCATGAAGATAGTCCTCCCACATGCATGCCCCACGGTGCGAACCTGTCAACCATCCCCATGCACCTGTGGCCCTGGTTATGACCCAAATAGCCAGGCTAGCAAAAATGTAAGCACCCCCTCCCCAACACACAGTGACCTCTTTTCTAGCCCTGGACACACAAAGAGTTGGAACCTCACAGGAGATGACTGCCCACCCCTATTCCTGGGGCAGTCTCAAGGCTCTGGAGGCTGGCAGGTGGCTAGCATGCAGCCCAGCTCTGCACAGGAGCTGGTAACATCTTCAGTGTGGGCATCAGGAGTCCCCACCTGTGCAACACGGGAGGCACAGCACTCACTAGGACATGCTGAAAAGTCCCCGAGGGCCATGTGTGAGCACTCACACAATGGTCTCACAGACAAGCTACACAACAGGTGCCACAGTGTATTGGCAGAACCCAGGAGACACTGAGGTGGCTCCACTGGGCTGTGACTCTCCTGCAGGGCAAGGAAGCAGGGCTACTGGGAAGGTGGTAACTAAAGCAAAGTCTCAAAATAACAAGTCACTAGTCACCAAGCCTGACTGTCTTGAATTCCACCCCCAGGACCTACAACAGTGGAAGGAAAGAACCAGCTCCTGCAAGTTGCCTTCTGATCTCCAGACACACTTGCCAAGCCACTAAACCTCCACCAAAACAAAATTAAATAAACAACAAAAATTTAAAGGACGCAGGCCCAGGGGGGAGTGTGACCACAGTACCATGTCTGTATAACTTACATTTCAGGAGCACAGTGCACATGCATGTCAATGCATGTGAAACTGTGTTATGCACACAGGCAAATGTGTGCTAGGTGGAGTCAGGCACCTGACTCTGGGCAGCGCATGAGGTGGGCAAGAAAACCTGTGACAGATCCAGGATAGCCCATCTCGTCCCCAAGTCCTGATTAACTTGCAGCCGTTGCACACACAGACTTCCAGGGCAGCCACCCTGGCAGCCGCTCCCAGGGGACCCTGTCCTTTTATTTCTGAGACACAGCATCCTATATAGCCCAGGCTATCCTTAAACCCTCAACCTTCCTGCCTCAGCTTCTCGAGTATTGGTCTTTGCATACATTGGTCCATTAGGCTCCAGTTACCTCTGCAGATGTGAGGGTGGCCTGACACAGCTACAGCCGGACTTCCTTCCACCTATCCTTCCTGCCTGACCTTCGAGAGGCTTCTGAATACCTGTAAGCTACCCAGGGTGAGCATCACTGAAGGTTCCAACTGGTGTCTGTATGACAAGTGACATCACTAGCTGCTATAACCAGTGCCTTGAGGCTGCTCAGGAAGCCAGCCACTTCCTAAGGGCTCTGGGCCTCAGGCTCCTGTAGGGTCCCAAAGCCCGACATATAAAGCAAGCAGTACTAATGACAGTTCAAGAGTCACCCCTATCTGAACACATAGCATGGCAGTTAGTTACCTTGGTGTTTAGTTTTATATTGCCAGGACATGCCTGTCTATCAGGGGCTCCCCAGCTCCCTAAACTCCCCTCTGATCCCCACTGCCTTGATCAGAACTGACACCACCAAGCACTGCCTAGAGTCTGTCAGAGTCACACAGGGCCATGTGGTTTGACCTGTACAGCCTGGTGACTTCTGTCTGGAAACCACCTCTGGTGTTAAGAGTCCCCTTGTAGAGAATAAATCACATCAGTAACTCTGACCTAGCCAACTTCCTGTCTTTCCTCTCCCTGCATGTCTGGCTGTGTTCCCATCCCTACCTTTACAAACTGGATTCCCTGTGTTCTGTAAGGATCAAAGGATCCATCCAAGAATCCTGTCCACCCCTATCCCTGAGGCAGTGACACTTAGATGCAGCCATGGCCACAGGGATCTGTAGATGGCATAGCCAGAGGCTTATTTCACATTATCAAGCTATAGCTGTTTAATAATGAAAACTCCGGGTTGGGTGGTACATGCCTATAATCCTAGCACTCAGGACACTTAAGCAGTCTGAGTTACACAGATCATGTCCCCAAAAAAGAGGTGTAGCCAGGTGCCCTTGTTTACCACTGCTCCCCACCCCTGCATGTAGACCTGTGCACAAGAGAGGAGTTCCTCGTGGTCGAGGAATTCATAAATAAACGAAGCAGAAACTAGCCATGAGGAAGGAGATGGGGACCCACCACTGCTCTTCAGACAGAGCCACTCACCTCATTGCCTTTTGTCATCTAGGCCTCTGTACTCAGAGCTGAGCCAGACTTTCTAGGTATCCTCCAGGACAGAGTCCAGCCTCACTGGGAGGTGAGGAGGAAACAACTCCTCTGAGGGTGCCTGCCTGCTTAGCCAACAGCACCCCAGCCAGGGCTCTGGGGAGAACTCTGCCTCTTGGAGCGGCCTGTCCAAGGCTCCCAGACTGCTCACAGGCTCACATTTGAATGCGTAGTCACCAAGGAGTGGAACTGTTTGAAAAGGGTTAGTAGGTGTGGCCCAGAAGATCAGGATGTAAAGCTCTCGGCTACTTCTCCAGTGCCACTTGTGCTGCCTTGCTCTGCTATGAGGACAAAGGACCAGCCTCTGCAATGGCAAGCAAGCCCCAAATAAATGCTTCTTTTACGAGAGCAGCTTGACCATGGTGTCTCTCTTCATAGCAACAGAACAGTGACTAAGAAAAACGGGGGTTCAGGAGCCCCCTAGACAACAAACCCAACAGGCGAATGTCCACCTCCTGGCCGTGTGGGTTCAGCAGACCCTGAGGTTCAGGAGACTGGCAGGCCCAACTAGAGACTGCAGCTGCTGAGTTCTGACCTTGCTCTGTGGTTTCCCAGCTTTATGAGTATGCAATGGCCTTGGTGGGGAGAATGATTCTGATTCTGGGAGCAGCACAAAGTGACTGGCCTATGACTTAGGGCAGTTGGAAGGCAGGGAGATGGTTCAGGGAGTAAAGGTGTGTGTGCATCCCTGACTATTTGAGCTGCATCCTCAGGATGCCCATGGTAGAACACATGAAACCAACAGAGGTTCTATATGTAACAGCTCTGGCTGTCCTGGACACACGTTGTAGACCAGGCTGGCCTTGAACTCACAGGAGATTTCACCTGCCTCTGCCTCCCAGTACTGGGATTAAAGAAGAGCCACAGGCAGGATAAGGCTCAGGTGGTAGAGTGCTCTCCTTCCTGTACCATGCCCCACGTTCAAGTTATAAACCAGGGATAATGGTGCCAACCTGTAATCCCAGTACTTAGCAGCCAGAGGTGGACAAGTTGGAAGTTCAAGGTCACCCTTGGCTACACAGGGAGTTTAAGGCCAGCCTGGGCTGCATAAGCTCTATCTTTAAAGGGAGGTAGTGAGAATAATGATAGCCAAGTGGCACAACACGCATTTAATCTCAGCACTGGGAGGCAGAGGCAGGTGGATCTCTGAGTTCAAGGCCAGCCTGGTCTACAGAGCAAGTTCTAGGACAGCCAGAGCTACAAAGAAAAACCCTGTCTTAAAAATCTAACCAACCAACCCAAACCAAAAAAAACCCAACCTGCCCCATTTACCAGACACTTTGATTCCCCTCTCTCTCCTCTCTCTCCTTCTGTCCCTCCTGCCCTCTCTGCGATGCACTTTTCTATCTCTCCGTGCATGATGACTTCTCTGGCCCCATTCTTTGGGACCAGTGAACCCTCCCAATAAACCTGCACTTATTTACTTTAACTTGTCTTGAATTAGCTCATTCCATCAGTTAGCGAACCTCTCATTAGGGATGATTTACAGTGATAGAGGTGAGAGAGAGAGCCATGATGCTAAGTGAACCGATCAGGCACAGAGAGACCAAAGTCGATGAGGCCACTTGCATGAGGCACTAAAAATAACCAAACATACACAAGCAGGAACAGGCTGGGAGTGCTCACTAGACATAAGTTACAGTGCTGCTGGATAGCAGCGCCTCTCCTCTCAGTACTCAGGAAGCTGAAACACAGTAGCACTATCAATCTGGAGCCAGTCAGGCTGAAGAGTGAGGCTCAAGTCGGCCTCAGCTATAATGTTGAGACCCTATCTCAAACAAATAAAAAACAAACAACTGTCTGCCCCCCACCCCAACCCCAACCAACCAACCCAAAAGATAGCCAAGATCATCAAAGGACACAACAGAAGCAGCTCTCTGCAAGTCCAGAAAAGCAGTCTCACGAGGAACCTGATGGGGAAGGTGAGAAAGGTACAGGTCTGGTGGTGGCTGGTCAGGGAGATCCTAGAGGAAAAGCATGAGGCACACATTTTTCTACAACTGTGAAAAAAGAAACTTCTGTCACCTAAGCTACCAAGCTTGTGGCATTGTGGTATGGCAGATTAAGGGACAGAATGAACCAAAAGGGTGGTTCCTCACCCTAAAAAATGCTTAAATAATCCCCCTGCCTATTCTACAGACTCAATGGCTCTCCCAGATCACCGATGGCCTGTAGGGTCTGGTTGGGGAAGAGGCATATCACCCTAGAAGGCCTAAGACCCATCAGGAGGGGCCCAGGGACCCAGCCATAGGCTACCAGGCTAGACAGTCATCACTCAGCCAGAGATGGCTGACCCTTGAAGCCTGGATGAGTAGAGACAGAGCGACCAAGGAGCTAGGGTCTGCCTACAGCTCGGCTGCCTCAGACAAGAACATGGCAGTGACACCAGCCGGGCCTCAGGTTTCCTCTGGCTGCTGCCCAGCAGCTGCAGAGCAGTCAGTGCTGGAAGATGCTGAGCAGGGATGCAGAGGCACTGCTTCCAAAGCAGGCGGTCTGTTGGCACCCTCAGGCCAAGGCTACCAGCTGGGGCACATACTGCTCCGAACACTGTCACCTGATTGAGGTGACGTCCCCTCCAACTAGCCAGTGAGCCAGTATCTAAATAAAACCAAACAAGAGATTGGAGAGATGGGTCAGCATTTAAGAGCTGAGGATCGATCCAGGTTTGGTTCACAGCATAGGTATGGCAGCTCACAACTGCCTGTTACTCTAGTTCCAGGGGATTTGATGCCCTTTTTTTGCCTCCATGGGGTGATAACATACACGCCAGGGTGCACGCACACAAACACACACAGACATACACACACACCCCTTAACAAATGAATTACACAAAGGGTTAGCAAGATGGCTTAGCAGGTGACTGCATTTACTGCCAAGCCTGATGATCTGAGTTCAATCCCCAGGACTAACACAGTGAGAGTCCACACAGGCGCAGCTGAAAAGATGGATTAGAGGTTAAGAGCACTGGCTGTTTTTACAAATTTAGTTCCCAGCACCCAAAGTAACATACAATCCTAACTCCAACTTTAGGGAATCCAACGCCTTCTTCTAGCCTCCTCTAACACCAGGGACACACATGGTACACATACATACACGCAGGCAGAACACCCATGTGCATATTTATCAAAAATAGGTAGGTAGAATGCATGTCTTTAATCCTAGTACTGGGGAGTCAGAGTCAGGCGGATCTCTTTGAGTTTGAGCCCAGCCTGGTCAACAAAGTAAGTCCAGGATAGCCAAGGCTATCGTGAGAAACTCTGACTTGGAAAAGCAACAACAACAAAACAGAAAAAAACAAAACAAAACAAAAAACCAAAAAAATCTACAATCAACATCAGCTGGGCATGGTGGTGCTTTCTTTAAACTCAGCACTCAGGGAAACAGAGGCAGGCGGATCTCTGAGTTCGAGGCCAGCCTGGTCTACAGACTGAATTACAGGACAGCTGTGGTTACAGAGAAACCTGTCTGGGGAAAACAAACAAACAAACACCGGACTCATCACTCTACAGAGCCTGCTCTGTGCCTGCCAGTCCCTGTTCTATTTCCAGACTCACCTACGGATCCCCAGGCCCCTCCCTGATGACAGCATCACTCAGGCTGCCTCCACCGTAGCTGCACCACCACAACAGCCCTGCGGGTAGGTATGTATTAACGTCCACGTTACAGAAGAGAAAACTGAGTCTTGAGTGAGGCTCTGAGTGTCCCAGATCACAGAGCTCACCAGCCGCTGCTGCTATCTAACCAGGGTAGGCTGTTTTTCTAGACCAGGCCACTTCAAGTGAGAAGCAGAAAACAGAGAAGAGAAAGCAGAAGAAAGCAGAGAAGAATGAGGGGCCTGCATGACCGATTTCATCCCAATACAGGCCCTTCTTTTTCTTTTTCAGGTAAGGTCTTCAAGTGGCCTGGAACTCAGTATGTTGGACCTAGGACTTTAAAAAAGAGCATTTACTTGTGCCCATGCGCCAGTGTTTTCACTGAGGTCAGGAGTTGGTTCTCTCCTTCACTGTGTGGGTCCTTAGCTTTAGTGAGCAAGTGCCTCTGCCCACTGAGGCATCTTCCTAGCCCCAGCTAGGAGATCCTTCTGTCTCTACCTCTACGCTGATATTACAGAGTTGCATGATCATGCCGGGTTCACAGGGTACTGAGACGGAAGCCAGGGCTCCCAGTAAGTAGGACGAGTATGGTACCACCTGGGCTACATCCTCAGAACAGTACAGTACTTCTCTACAACTGACTGGGTGGAGGGGCTGGTGGGGCTTCGACAAGGCCCCTCGATGGGTAGTACTTATTGTCAACTTCAAAGACTCTCGAATAACCTGAAGACGGGCGGCTGGGAACCCTGTGGGAATTACCCTGATCGTGGTAACTGATGTGAGATGACCCATTTTACTTGTTGACAGGACCAGCCCTGGGTAGGGGATCCCAATCTAAAAAATAAGGACAAGCTGAGCACTTGCACCGGCACCTTGTTCTCTGTCCCTCATAGCACTATGATATGACCCCCAACAAACTTTTCTCCCTTAAGCTGCTTATCATTGAAAAAAAAAAAAAAAGAACTTGACTTGTTTACTAGGGCAGGGAGGTGACAGAACAACTCCTAGGAGTGGGCTCTCTCCTTCTACCACATGTATCCCTGGAATGCAGCTCAGGTCCTCAGGGTTAGTGTTTTCCTGATAAATGCTCTTGCTGGCTCTTATCAGGGGATTTTGTCACAGGAAGGGGAAGAGAAACTGAGATAAGTAGGACATAGTGGTGAGGAGGCTGAGACAGGTGGATCACTGTGAGTTCGAGGCCAGCCTGGTCTACAAAGTGAGTCCAGGACAGCCAAGGCTACACAGAGAAGCCCCGTCTGGAAATACAAAACAAAAGAAAGAAAAGAAAGAAACCGAGGGGCTAGAAGATGGCTCAGAGGTTAAGAGCTGCCTGCTCTTCCAAAGGTCCTGAGTTTAATTCCCAGTAACCACATGGTGGCTCAGAACCATCTATAATGTGATCTGATGCCCTCTTTTAGCCTGCAGGTGTACATGCAGGCAGAATGCTGTATAAATAATTAATTTAAAAAAAAAAAGAAAAGAAATAAAGAAACGGACACAGCCCTCTGCCTACTAGAGAGGGGCCACCAACAGGCCCCTGCTTGCCCCTCCCCCACTCACCATTGATCAGCTCCAGCGCCTCCTCTTTGCTCCTGGTGATCTTTTCCTGCCGCCAGGATGAGGGTCTCCGAGACTGGCTATGCTTCACCAGCAGGTGTGAGCAGCGCACCCTGGCTGGCTCCCCCTGGCCATTCTTGGTACTGCCTCCAACACTGCTGCCGCCGCTGGGACGCTCCCACTGGCTGGCATTAGTGATGTGATTGAAGTAGTACACGCGGCCTGCCGGAGAATAGCACTTAGCTCAGCTGGGGCTGGGTTGAGGAGGAGTCCACCCCAAGAACCATGATGAGGACTGGCTTGGGAGGATGCTGTCCCCATCAGGACCTGTCCCAGACAGGACTGTACTAAGGCTCTAGGTGGAGCCAGACAGACACTAGTAAATCAGATAAAACAGCGTCCAGGGCTTCCAGATGGCTTGGCAGGTAAAGGAACTTGCCAGAGTCTAAGCCCCCAGAAAGGATAGAACCTACCCACCCCAAGATGTCCTCTGACCTCCACATGTACACCTAGGCATATGCCACCCTATAAAATAAGTAGGACCAGATGTCCACGAGCTATAGAGTTTGAGAGCAGCCTTGGCTATATGGGAGCCAATTTCAGAAATACATACACAAACAGCATGGGGCTGCTCTTCTAGGGGAGTGGGGTTCAGTTTCCAGCACTCATATGGAGGCTCATAACTGTAATTCTAGTCCAAGGGCACCTACCGCCCTCTTCAGGCTTCTCTGTAGGCACCGCAGACACATGGTGATACACATGTGAGCATAATGTGCATACACTAAAAAAAAAAAGTCTATGGCTGGGTGTGGTGGCGCACGCCTTTAATCCCAGCACTCAGGAGGCAGAGGCAGGCGGATCGCTGTGAGTTCAAGGCCAGCCTGGTCTGCAAAGAGATTCTAGGACAGCCAAACTACACAGAGAAACCTTGTCTCAAATAAGAACAACAACAACCCCCTCCAAAAATATCTATGTAACACACCCAGGACAGCTGTGATAGACCTTTCTGCTTCTGCCTAAGTGCTGGAACCACAGCTATGTGGCACCACACGCAGCTAGAAGCTTCTTTACACTAAAGGTCACAACTCCAGGCCAGGAATGGAGCAGCCTGCAGGGGAGCAAGGACTCTAGGGATAAATCCAACTAAAACCTCCACCGGGTCACCTCCCCAACCTCAGCTACTTCGCCTGCAAACCTGGGCAAGAGAACAAGGGCATGAGAGCTAGGCATGGTATCACGTGACTGCAGTGCCTGAGAGGCTGGAACCTTGAGTTGGAGGCCAGCCTGGGCTACACAGCAAGACTTTATCTCAGTTACTCTGTGATTACAATCCCAGCACTCAGAGGTGATGGTCATCCTAGGATAAGCAGCAAGTTCAAGACTAACCTGAGCTGTCAAACACACAAAGACCAAAAAAAAATTTTTTTTTCTTTTTTCTTGAAACAGGGTCTCTCTGTGTAGCCTTGGCTGTTTTGGACTTGCTTTGTAGACTAGGCTGGCCTCGGACTCACAGCAATCTGCCTGCCTCTGCCTCCCTGAGTGCACAAAGACCAACTTCTTTTTCTTTCTTTCTATTTTTCTTTTTTGGTTTTTCAAGACATGGTTTTTCTGTGCAATAGCCCTGGCTGTCCTGCCTCTGCCTCCTGAGTACTGGGATTTAAGGGATTAAAGGCATGCACCACCACACACGGCCGTAAAAGACAAATCTTAAAAAGGAAAAAATAAAATGACCTAGTAAGTAAAAGTGCTTAAAACCAAGCCTGAAGATCTATCTACCCATGCTTGAAGGAAACAACTCCTGTAAGTTGCTGTCTGATCTCCACATCATATGCACTAAACATACACTACTACTATTATTAATAAAGACTGTCTCAATAAACAAGTTGAGCAAAGTGATGCATGCCTGTAATCTCAGCACAGGGGGGGGAGGGGGGTTGAGGCAGGAGGATCAAGAACTAATGAGCACCGGGTGTGGTGGTGCACGCCTTTCATCCCAGGACTCGGGATGCAGAGGAAGATGGATTACTGTTGAGTTCGAGGCCAGCCTGGTCTACAAACAAAAAAAAAAAAAAATGAATGAGCAACCAGTTCTGTCTAGCACCTTCCCACCTCCATCTCTGCTTTAAAAGTGGCCAGGCGTGGTGGTGCATACCTTTAATCCCAGCACTCAGGGATGCAGAGGCAGGTGGATTGCTGAGTTCAAGGCCAGTCTGTCTACCAAGACAGTCGAGGCTACACAGGGAATCCTGCCTAGGGGGGCGGGGGAAACAACCCAAAACAAAAAAAGGGCTGGGGGCGAATAAGGACATAAAACTTAGCCAGGTTAATTTGGAGAGTGTCCAGCACCAGGATGCTTAATAACTAAGAATTATGAATGAATTCAGTAGGCTGCATCAACCTTGCTGTACCCAAGATGCCCGTATGCTAATCTGGGCGTTACCACTGACACTGGGAAGGGGACTCTAAGGACCAGAACTTAGCATTCCAGGGCACTCCCGGTGCCTGAACTGCATCTTTAGATGAGTTCTTCTCCTGTACTGGCCTCAGTTTCCCCCACTTGAAAAATGAGAGCAATTCTTCCCTTGAAAGATGTTAATAGCAGAGAGGAAGTGGAGGAAGAGTGGGAGAGCATGGACCAAAGAAAAAGGGGGAAAGGGGGAGGGAGAGAAGAGGAGAGGGGGTGAGGGTGAGAGGGGGGGGGAGAGAAAAGCGCGAGAGCGAAGGGACTTGTGAAGATACTTGAATTCTTTCAAAGCGCTTAGCACCATGCTTGGCCCAGAGATGAACTGGCCTGGTTATGAGCCATCACTGTCGCAGGATTCCGCGATGGGGGTGACCCGGCACGTGTCGCTGATGCTGCCCTAGAACCTAGATGAGGGCGGCCCACGCCCTCTGCACTGGGTTGGGATCTCTCCCTCCCAAGGGAGCCCCGAAGTGCAGCCTCCTCATCTCGGGGAGCCCAGGCCCAGGGGCGAACAAGGGCGGAGGCGCCCGTGCCTGCCCCACCTCCTACTTCAGTTTCTGGCTCTCCCGGCCCGTTACGCCGCGGAGGAGTCCAGACCTCCGCGCCTGAGGCAGCGTGGTGATGCGCCCGGCTTGTCCCTGTGAGCTCGAGCCCAACTTGCGCAAGCTCCGCCCGGGCCCCTGGCTGACTCCTGAGAAGTACCTGAGCTGCGACTCATTCGTTTCTCCCAGCCGGGAGGCAGCTTCTCCTCGTCCGCCATCTTCCCTCCTGCCGCAGCGTCTGCTCCGCCTCCGCGGCTCTGACCCCGCGCCACTGTAGATAGGCTCGCCCACTAGAGACGCCAATTGGACGGTCACGCGGCGCCGCTAGCGCTCTGGCTTTTTATTGGACTCACGGGGCTCTCCGGACCGCCCCCCACCATTAAAGCCTTCCCACCACCGCTGCTGATTGGCTTGTTCGGAAGTGACGTATATTGGACGCTCCAACCGGGGTTGCGCCTCTCTTTAAGCGTCAAAGGGTCTAACCTTCTTGGTGCGCTAAGCCCACAGAATAGCGCTTATTTGATTGGCTCCTGCTACAGCCAATCCAGCCTTCTTGAGCCGTTCTCGGATGTTGGCCAGCCTCCACGCGGAAGCGGCTAGCTGGGACGAAGGTACTTGGTACTTTTGCTGTACTTTGTCGTTGCCATAGCAATGCAGTTGCCTTGGTGACGAGAGGCTAAGTGCCCAGAGCCTAAATTTGGCTTTTGAGTTCTCTCTCTTCCCACCTGCTTCCTTCAGATGTCCAAAGCAAAACCAGTCTTTTTTGTTTTTTGAAAGGCTAACCATTTCACTGGTCTATTCACCCACTTTCCATGTCTTTTTTAGACCCTACTTCAACTTATTCCTTCTGCATCTGGCTCCTTCCTGGGATCTGGGCTGGTGACAGTCAGATTGGTGATAGCATTGGCACTTGGATGAGGAAAGGGAATAGGATAAGGTGGGCGGCTCCGATTGACAGTCTAGGGAGGAGAAGGGTTCAGTGGCAGACACCTTTCCAGCACTCAGGAGGCAGAGGCAGGCAGATCTTGAAAGGGAAAATTTTTAATTAGCATTAAAGCAACCAGAACAGCAGAGCTCTCTAACTCATAAGTGCAGGTCGACAGGTATGCTAGCCCAAGGTCCCAGATGATAAGTCACAAAGAATGCGGAGATAAGAGACAAAGGCCTACTGAGTGTTCCAGGGACCGGCTGGCCATAAAAGATAGGGAGGATACACAAGGACAAATTCCTGAGAGAAGCAGGTACCGGACATGATCAAGTGAGTAATGAGCCAAGACCCCTCATCCAATTTTATGGTGTTTGCTTAATCCTCTTTGAGGCCCGCACACAATGTTCCAGGTTTGAGTTTAACCAGATGTGTTGTCAGCTCAGATAAAACATCTACCCTCGGGTTTCAAGAAAAACAGGAACCAAGGACTGTTCCCGTATGATTAAGTCTGAGCTTACCCCAGATCTGCCTACGCAATTTGCTGATGTTCAAATGTTTGAAACAACCAATCGTGTGTGGCTGCGCCAAAACTTCCCACTCCCCCCCGACCCTTGCCCATATAAACCCCAAACCCCTGGGCTTCTGGGTCGACCCCTCTGTCTCCTGCGTGAGATACGTGTCGACCCGGAGCTCCGCCAATAAACTACCTCGTGTGTTTACAGCAAGACGGTCGTTTGTGTATCTTTGGGTGTGCGACATCCCGAGGCTTGAGTGAGGGTCTCCCTTCGGGGGGTCTTTCAATCTCTGAGTTCGAGACTAGCCTGGTCTACAAAGTGAGTTCCAGGACATCCAGGGCTACGCAGAGAAACCCTATCTCGAAAACACAAAAAGAAAAAGAAAAGGTCTGTGGAGGGTTAGAGAGATGGCTCAATGGTTAAGAGCACTAGCTGCCCTTCCAGAGGACCTTTTCAATTGACCAGGCGGGAACGTGGTGCATATATACATACATGCAGGCAAAACATTCATATACATAAAAATATTTAAATGTTATTTTATGGCTAGTCTTCAGAGCAAGTTCCAGGACAGCTAGGACTACACTGAGAAACCTGCCTCAAAAAAACCCGAAACAGTTACTTAAACAAACATCAGGGCGTGGTGGCTCAGGCCTTTAACCTACACAGAGAACCCTTGTCCTGAAAAACTAAAAACTAAAATAAAATAATAAAAATTTTAGTAGTTAGAAGACAATTGTGGCAATCTGTTCTCTCTTTCCACCATGAGGTTATGGAAGTCAAACTAAGGTTGTTGTTGGTTTGTTTTTGTTTTTTGAGGCAGGATTTCTTTGGGTAGCCTTGGCTGTCCTGGACTCACTTGGTAGACCAGGTTGGCCCTCGAATTTACAGCATTCCGCCTGCCTCTGCCTCTGTGTGCTGGTATTAAAGCGGTGCACTACCTTGCCTGGCCTTTGTTTTGTTTTTTGAGACAGGTGTTTGTGGAAGCATTGTTGACATTATCCCCAGGTGAAGGCAGTCTAGGTGGGGCTTGCCTCAGCAACACTACCGGCACCCCACTGAGATGGTCATTGTTGAAGACTGGGAGGAACCATCCTGAGTCTGGAATTCAGGAAACAGGCCAGAGACTCCAGCCAGGTGATTGTGTTTCTAATCATCCATGGGAGGAGGGATCCTGAGAGGAGACTACCAGCCTTTGCACGCTAGAGAGAGATGCAGGCGGCAAGAACAGAGAAGGCTGCAGGTTTAGAGCACGAGCCCACACGTGGATCAGGGAGAGACCAGCATACAGGCCTGACCAGCGTACAGACCAGAGACAACTCTGCATCTGTCCCGTGGAACAGATACTGGAAGGTTTACTCTTGTTTCCCTTTAGCCTTTTTTCCCTCTTGTGTAGGATTGTTGGATTGTATAATAAAGTCTAATTGTTAAGAAACAGAGCCAACAGGCGTTTTTCTCTGTGTAGCCTTGGCTGTCTTGGACTTGCTTTGTAGAGCAGGCTGGCCTTGAACTCACAGAGATCAACTTGCCTCTGCCTCTGAAGTGCTGGGATTAAAGAAGTGTGTCACCACGCCCGACTTAAACATCACTTTCAAACATGGGTGCTTCCTTCTACAAACTAACTTTACCTTCATTGTTTGAGATTAAAAGAGTATACCACCACACCTAGACCTAACCTTTTTTTTTTTTTTTTTTTTTTTTGGTTTTTCAAGACAGGGTTTCTCTGTGTAGCCTTGGCAGTCCTGGACTCACTGTGTAGACCAGGCTGGCCTCGAACTCACAGCGATCCGCCTGCCTCTGCCTCCCAAGTGCTGGGATTAAAGGCGTGCGCTACCACTGCCCGGCCCTAAATTTTTCCTTACCTGAAATTTGCTGGCCTTAAACTCAGATCTGCATGCCTCTGTCACTTGGATTAAAGGTGTTTGTATTCCAGGCAGATTACATGGATCTAGAAGATCTTTGGGTGTGATCTCTTGCCAGAGCAGCCATGTTCTAAATTAAAATTCCTCTACACTGGATAAGTAATGATTTTCAAAGACACCTACAAGGGAGATGTTCAGTTATAGTTTACCAATAGACTTTTGTCTGACTTCAAAAAAATATAGCACTCAGCAACATGAACTCATGAAAGAGGATTAACTTATTTTCCACTTGAGTCAGGGGTTCTTTGTGTAGTCTTACCCTGGCCTGGAACTCACAGAAATCCACCTGCCTCTGCCTCCCAAGTGCTGGGATTAAAGGCTTGGGCCACCATCAGTTTATGAAAGGGAATTATAAGCAAGTCGTAATTGGGCTTAAAGTCAGGCTCTACTACTCGCTGTGAATTGTTTCACCTCAGTGATTCTCCCTTAAAGTCAGAAAGTATGGGTCAAGGAGAGGGCTTGAAAAGATAGAAAAGTTGTTTTTCAACCCTGGCCACTTGGTACCTTCCGAGATGGCCTCAGGGTTGTTCTAAAGCCACACCCTCGTACCTGTCTGAGCCCCTGACAGCATGTGATGTCCCAAGCTGAGCTCTTGCCCCGTCATTTTAAAGGTCAGTTAACCAATCATGTTTGTACTAAGTTCTTCTTTTGTAAGAGTATAAAAGACCTAAGCTTTGCTTATTCGCGGTCTCCAGCTCAATAGAGCTTGTTAGACCCCATCGCAATGGATCAATAGAGCATCCCTTGCTGACTGCATCAGACTGGACTCTCATGTCTCATTGGGCTCCGGGAAGTAGGACCTAGCCCCCCAGGTCTTACAGGCTCAGTGGGTAAGAGCATTTGCTACCAAGCTTGATGATTTTACACATGAGGATTTCTGTGAATTTGCAGCTAGCTTGGTCTACATAGTGAGTTCAGGACAGCTAGGCCTACACAGAGAGACCCAGTCTCAAAAAAAAAAAAAAAAAAAAAAAAAAAAAGAAAGAAAGAAAAGAAAAGAAAAGAAAAAAATTGGGGGAGAATAGACCAGATTCAGAGTTCAAACCATACTGATGAAAAAAATAGCGACATGGCCAGGTGAGGTTGTGCACACCTTTAATCTCAGCACTGAGAAGGCAAAGGCAGGTGGATCTCTGTGAGTTCGAGCCCAGCCTGGTCTACAAAAGGAGTTCCAGGGCAGTTAGATCCGTTACCCAGAGAAATCTCATATCAAAAAACAAAGCTGGGGAGGGAGGGGAGAATGGGAGGACACAAGGGATGGGATAACCATTGAGATGTAACAAGAATAAATTAATAAAGGAAGGAAAAAAAAAACAAAGCTAGTCATGGTGGCACATGCCTTTAATTCCAGCACTTGGGAGGCAGAGGCAGGTGTATCTCTGAGTTCCCAGGCCAGCCTAGTCTACAAAGGGAGTCCAGAACAGCCAGGGATACAAAAGAAACCCTGTCTTGGGGATGGAGGTGGGGTGGCAGGGAAAGAACCAAACCAAAAAAACAAAACAAAACGTAGTCCATTTTCTGCAGGGTGTGGTGCTCATGCCTTTAATCTCAGAACTCAGGAGGTAGAGGCAGGTGGATGTCTGAGTTCAGTGCCAGCCAGATCTACATAAAAGTCCCAGACTAGCCAGGGCCATATACAGAGAACCTGTCTCATAAATAACAACAATAAAACTCACCTCAAACAAATAATGTTTATTACTGGCCTGATTGTATGGCTGGGTGATGTGTGGAGGTCAGATGGCAGCTCTCCTGTGGGGTAAAAGCCCAGGACCAAAGTTCCATTGCGAGTCCGTATTAAGCCAGCTGGCTGGCAACTGCTTTGAGAGAAACACTTCTCACAGAGTAGCCCCAAATGCATATTACAAGGAGGTGTTTTGTTTCTTAAAGTCAGAGAACACAGAAAAACGACATTCTGATAGGCAGTTGTAGGGGCAAGCAAGCAAGCAGTTTAACAAGGGCGGAGAACATGCAGTTGGCTGGGGCATTCTGACCTGAGTTTCTACCCACAGCACTTTTCAGGGCAGGAGCAGAAACCAAAGATGGCTTCAGCTGAGAGAAGATGGAGAAACATTTACCCGTTACAAGCTCCATGTAGTTGGTTCTCTCCTTCCACCTTTCCCTGGGCTCCAGGGCTGTAGGTCATGAGGCTCAAGTTTTCTAAAAAGACTATGTGAGTTAGAGAGATGGCTTAGTGGGTAAAGCGCTTGGCACATGATTGTGAAGTCTGAAGAATCCACATGAAGCTGGATAGAGTAACAAGCAAGCATCAGCAGCCGCATCCCCACACCCAGGGGGAGCCAGCATCAGCAGCCACATCCCCACACCCAGGGGGAGCCAGCATCAGCAGCCACATCCCCACACCCGGGGGGGCCAGTCACAGAAGTCCTCAAAGCTCCTGGAATGGCTTACCTCGGTGGTGAACTTGACCACATCTGGAATGAACTAATAAGAAGACCCCTGTGAGGGATCTTTTTGCTTGGATTATTATCTGAGGGCAGAAACCCATTCCTAATCTGGGCCACACCTTCTGATGGCAGCCACATTAAAAGGTTTTTTTTTCCCCCGTGCTTGTCTTTACTCTTACTGACAAGTTCCCGTTCCTGAAGCAATCATTTTTGCTGGTATTAGTGCCTCCTTCAGGACCCCATCAAGAAACTGGCAGCCCAGGAAGCTTCGCTGGGCCTCTAGTACCAGATTAGGACTGTTGAGACATCCAGTGAACAGGACAACCACAGATGGATGACTTTTCTCTCCAGGAGATGGCATTGTTAAGACTACTCAAACCAAATCCTGTAAACCATTTGAATAAATCTCATATAATTCATTCTATCATTTCTGGTCCCTTAGAGAACTTTGATTAATATGGATCCCAAACCAGGTCAAGTACAAGCGGAGAATAATACAGACACCCAGTCCCAAATAAAGAAGAAGGCTAGAACTGACACCCAGTATTGTCCTTTGACCTCCATAAACAGGCCATGGCATAGGTGGACACATAAACTCAAAACATGCACACCAAGATAAAAGGTCTCTACACCAGCTCAGTAGTACAGCCAGCATAGACTGTGCAAGGCTCTGGGTTTGATCTTAGCACTGACAAGAAAAAAAAAAATCTACAAGTACTTTAGCAATATATACTTATTTTAAAAAAACCCAAGTATAGGACCAATGAGGTAGCTCATTGGGTAAGGGTGTTGTTGCCAAGCCTGATGACCCGAGTTCCAAGCCTGGAACCCACAAAATAGAAGGGAGAACTGATTCCTAGACACTGTCCTCTAACGTTCATGTGTGCACTGTGGTACATGGCTGTCAGCACTCCCACACATACATGCGTACATAAAAATTCAACAATTAAAAAAAAAAAAAAAAAAAAATTCAACAATTTAAATCCAAATAGTATATAAGTATGTATATCTTTATATATGTGGGTGTGATGGCTGGTTTGGGTGGCCAAATTAACTAAAACCCAAGCTGGGTACACCTGTGAGAGAAATTTTTATTTTATCTAATTAATTTATTCGGATGACATCTAAACTGTTATCCCCTCACTTGTATCCTCCTGTTCCTCCCTCCCTCTTTTACCCTATTCCTCTCCCCTAGGTCTTTGGCAGGAGGGGACCTCTTCCCCCACCATATGATCACAGCCTATCAAGTCTCATCCTGGTAGCCTGCTTATCCTTTCTCTGAGTGCCACCAGGCCTCCCCACCAAGAGGAAGTGGTCAGATAATTTTTTTCTTGATTGAATCATTTAAGGTGGGAAGACCACCCTAGATCTGAGTCTTCTTGTTTTTTGAGACAGGGCTTCTCTGTGTAGGCTTGGCTGTTCTGGATTCACTTTGTGGACTGGGCTGGCCATGAACTCAGAGATCCCACCCGCTTCTGCCTCCCAAGTACTGGGATTAAAGGTGTGCGCCACCACACCCAGCTCAGATCTGAATCTTTTGAAGTGAGAAGTAGTGGGAATTTTAGAAGAGCCACAGTGCCTGGCATTTATTCCAGAGAGATTGGCCACTTAGGCCTTGAAGTATAATCTTTTGTAAATAATCAGTGACTGTGATTTGAGACTTATGGGGTTGCTCTTCCTATAGGAGCCTTTACATGGCCTCAATTACAAGATATCCCTGGCAAATCAGAAATTTTTGCAATGGCTGAGAATTGCTTAGGTAATGGTTCCTTCACACAACTCCTAGATCAGATGATGTTGGGGTGGGGTGAAAGCCAAGTAAACTCACTTCAGACACAGAAGCTTAAAATGAAAGCTTTATTTTTCTGAGCTCAGCAGACACAGAAGCTTAAAATGAAAGCTTTATTTTCTGAGCTCAGGGAGGTGGGCCAGTTAGGGATCTGAACCTCATCCTTGAGGGAAGTTGTATTGCATATATTTTTTAAAGGATTTATTTATTTATTTATTTTATGTATATGACTACACTGTCCTCTGCACACCAGAAGAGGGCATCAGATCACATTATAGATGGCTGTGAGTCACCACCATGTGGTTGCTGGAAGTTGAACTCAGGACCTCTGGAAGGGCAGACAGTGCTCTTAACCTCTGGGCCATCTCTCCAGCCCTGTATTGCATATTTAAAGGTTAGAACTGCAATTAGCTCATATGGGGGTGGGGGCGGGGGTGTGGTGGATGGTGGAACAGGATGGTCAGCTCTGACTCAAGGTATTTTGCTAACAGGAAGTTCTAGCTGACCTTGAAAGTATGCCAACAGGAAGACCCACCTTGAGTCTGGGCCACCGCTTGTGCTGGCAGTCTATATATAAAGGACATGGGGAGGGCTGGAGAGATGGCTCAGCAGTTAAGAGCACTGACTGTTCTTTCACAGGAGCCAGGTTCAGTTCCCAGCAACCACCCACATGGCAGCCCACAATTGTCTTTAACTCCAAGATCTGGAACCTTCATATAGATATACATTCAGGCAAAAATACAAATGCACATGAAAATAAATTTAAAAAAAAAAAAAAAAAAGGACTTGGGAAAGGAAGCACTTACTCTTTGCCAGCTTGCCCTCGCTCTCCCTAGCAAGTTCACTCCTTCACTGGCATTAGAGCTGACTTTGGGACTCCAGCATATACTCTGAAGACCACAGCCTCATGGACTGAACAACTACTGGATTCTTGGACTTTTCACTGAAAGATAGCCACTGTTGGACTGACTAGCTGGACCGTAGCCTGTAAGCCAGAGGCAGGCGGATCACTGAGTTCGAGGCCAGCCTGGGCTACAGAGCGAGTCCAGGACAGCCAGGGCTACACAAGAGAAACCCTGTCTCAAAAAACAAAACAAAAAGTAGGACCTCACTATGTAGCCCATTGTGTTACTTTTCTCACTGCTCTAACAAAATATCCAATAAAAGCAATTTTAATACTTTACCACCCAGCTACATCCCCAGCTGCCTAAAGTCAATCTTCCTTAGATTAGTCTCAAACTTAGGATCCTAGTTTACCACCCAAGTAGCTTTATTTACAAGCATGTATGTGTTTGTTTCTGTGTGTGCCTAAGTGTGGAGGTGAGAGAACAACCGTGAGGGTCATGGTAGGAACACAGTCTACTTCCTTTTGAGAGTCATGGTCTAAAACTCACCAATTAAGCTAGACAGAAGTCCAGAGATCTATCTTCCTGTCTCTGCCTTTCCAATCCTGGGATTAAGTGTACACTTGCACAACTAGCATTCTTCCATGGGTTCTGGGGGTCACACCCAGGTCCTCACGCTTATCAGGAAAGCACTTTACCTATCTCCACCCAAAACAAAACAAAAAAATCTTCAATAGTTACTGAGCCTCTTTAGCCAAGGCTGTAGGAAACAATGACAGCCTTACTTTGCTTTTCCAAACTTGGGCCACACACATTGAGGGGGAGATGAAGATAAGACGTTTGTGGGCAGCCATAACTCCTCGCAAATTCTTTAAAACAAAAACAAGACCACGCCCAGCTTCCAGTCAATCTTGAGCTCCCCTCAGGGAGCAGTGCACTGAACCTTAGCTAACAGATACCAGCTCTCCCCTCATGATACAACTCTCACACAAGTATGACAGCAGCACTGGACAGTGGAGGCGCACGCCTGTAATCCCAGCCCTCAGGAGGCAGAGGCAGGTGGATCTTTGTGAGTTCGAGGCCAGACTGGTTTACAGGGTGAGTTCCAGGACAGTAAAGGATACACAGAGAAACCTTGTCTCGAAAAAAAAAAAAACCAAATCAAACCGACAAGTATGACATCAGCAAAGCAGCATCAAAGTTTTTATTCACGTGAATTGTTAAAAATGAACATCTACACCAGTGTAAAGGAGGGTGGGAGAGCAAGGCAGGGCGGGGCCAGGTGCAGGACTTCCCTCTATTGGTAATAAAGCTCCAGGTTCATCCCATCATGGATTTCATCTGAAGGGCAGCATTAAGGAACTTTCACTGAGGGCTGATGCTACCCTCCCTGCACTCCCAGCTGTATCCTGTGCTAAACACCCAAGCCTAGTCTAAGGAAGCAGTTTTGGAACAGGCACTTTAATCTAAGAACACAAACTCTATATAATGTACAGTTGCCCTTAAGACCACTGAGAAGGCAAAGTTGTTTGCCACCAAAGCCTAGTGTACAGAGTCAGAGCCCCAAGGGCCCTACCCCCACCCATCACACACACACACACACACACACACACACACACACACACACACAGCAATAATACACCTTCAACGCTCACACTCAGCCTGAAGAGACAGCTCAGCAGCTGAAGGAGCTCCTCTCAGGGCTGCTCTTCACGAGGACATGGGTTTTAAGTACCAGAACTCACATGGTGGTTCCAGGGAATCTGAAGCTTTCTTCTGGCCTCTGCCAGCAGCAGCCATGCATGTGGTGCACAAACATAACTGCAGGCAAAAGACCCAGGTCCCCTAACCTCACACAAATTAAGAAAGAAAAAAGAAAAGAAAAGAAAAATACTGGTTGTCAACTATAGCGACACTTCACCTTCACCTCCTGGCGGCGCTCAGAAATAAGTAATTTGGACCTGAACGTCCAAATCCTTCTGAGCCAAGTTAAACTATTCACTAACCACCCTCCTCACCAACAAAATAATTCCATAGTTTCCCCTTTCTCAGTAGTCACAATAGGCCACATTTTAAGTTAAACATCCCACTTGCTTAATTTCCCTACAGGTTTCAGTATAGAACCAGGAACTCCAGATAAATATGTGGATTCTTTCCTCAATGTCACGAAAAGGATACAATCTCCCAGAGACACGTGATCCTTAAAAATCGTGTACCTATGAGATAGATAACTTTCAGAGAGAAGCTGATGGGGGGATGCCCTTTGTCCTGAAAATAAGCTGCGGCGTCACGGGGTTGCCTGAGGTGCTCCCCCAACCCTAACCTTCCAGCCTAATCCTAACCAGCGCGCACTTACCACTTTTTAAGAACGATCTTATTCCAACGGGTGCCAGTTTGGGCCGCTATCAGTTTCTTCAAGTCCCCGATGGTGTCATCGGTGCTGGGCACGAAGGAGTTAAGGTAAATGAAAGGAAGAGGTAGACTGAGGAAGACGATATTGTGCCTCCCCATCTGCATCACTTAGCTAAAATTCTCCTCCACCACCCTCTGTCCCGGAGGCCACTGCCAGATACCCCTCGGTGGATACTTGCACTTAACGCGAACTTTCTTTCCTAGACGGTCGTTGCAAACCACCTCAATCATTGTGGCTACACCGGTGGAGGGAGAGGATGGAAGGCAGCAGAGTTAGGACTTTCGGGTAGCCAAGTCTCCCAAAGTCCCTTCCTGGGTAAGTCCCCGAACACTGGACGCAAAACCCTGCAGCCACAAGCCTACGGTCTCAATAGCGGGGACCTCAGAAAGCCTCGTCTCCGCCCCTTAACTCCTGCAAGCCCAGATCCGCACTCACCCCGCTTTGCCTCCCACAACCCCTATGCTCTCGAGTCTCCGCAGCTTCCTGCGATCTCAGGCCTCTCCGTTTAGCTTCCTCACCTCTAATCTCCACGAACCTACCGACCACACAACTTGTAGCTCGAACGCTGAGCCCTGGCCCGATTTAAGGTAGGAAACAGGAAGCGGAAGTGATATAACGGAAACACCGCCCTTAGGTGCTTCCGGGTTCCGGGCTAGCGAAGATTTGCGATTCTCTGGCGCAGTCTTAATGAACTGAGGCTGGATAAGAAGACTGTGAATAAGTGACGGTAGTAGTGGATTGACGTTGGAACCGTTGTTGGATATTCCTTCGTTGTGGAAGAGACACAAAGGATCCCAGGGGCGGAGTGATCTGCCATTCCCAAGCCAGGAAGCATCCTACCGCAGAATCCCGGCTGAAGAATCGTGCAGGTCCTGTGACTGTCCGGCTCTCCGCTTTCATTCATAGCTCGGCCCCTGACCCTGTGCTCGCCTTTCCCCTCTGATCGTAGTGACTGTTTCGGAGCCCCCAGGGGTGCAGGCTGCAGTTGATAAAAACTACGCCGGATCCTGGACCGGAGGCCGTGTATCCGTGTCCTGTCTGCAAAGATGCTGGAAAAGGCATACTGGGAAAGATTATTATTGCTATTATTATTTTTAATCATCTCCAAGGAAAACCTTGTTCCAGATTACAGAATTACGAGAGCTGATGGGAAGGGAATCCCCTATCAAATTTAGTTTCCAACTCTATTGAACGATTCCGTCTTAGCAGACAGGACTCAAGGTAAGCATATATTGACTCATTTTTGTTTTGTTTTTTTCGAGACAGGGTTTCTCTGTGTAGCCTTGACTGTCCTACACTCACTTTGTAAACTAGCCTGGCCTCGAACTCACAACTATCTGCCTGCCTCTGCCTCCCGAGTGCTGGCATTACAGGCGTACGCCACTACACCCGGCTTTATTGACTCATTTTTAAAATTTAGCTTTTTTTTTTTCTGAGATAGGGTATCGGTATATAAACCAGACTGACCTCGAATTTGTGACCCTGTCCAGCCTCGGAAGTGGCTGGCACTATCGGCCTGTGTAGTAAGGGCCAGCCTGGTCTACATAGTGAATTCCAGGACAGGACTTTGTAGAGAGGCTGTTTCAAAAAGTAAAAGAAAAATCCATCTATGGCCTTGTGCTTCCCTAATCCCATTTATACAAAATTTAATCATTATGTGTAGGCAGCAAAAAGCGTGTTTTTGTGTTTGTTTGTTTTTGCTTTCTGTTGTGGCTAATGGTCAAGCCTCCCTGGCTTGGCAGTTCTGCTTGCCGTTCACCCCCACCCAGGTCACACCTTTGGGTTTGGAATGAAATCCTACTCCGCATCCTTAGTTCTTAGATCTGTTCCACCCTCTCCCCAATGCCTGTTTCCATTCCTAAAAGACTTCCATACTAGACAGCGAGCCATAGACTATATCTTATGCATAGGCATCAGAAAAGTGTTTTGTTTGTTCTTTTTTTTAAAGATTGATTTATTTATATTTATACAGTATTCTGCATGCATGCAGGCCTGCAGGTCAGATGCGGGAACCACATCTCATTGTAGATGGTTATGAGCCACCATGTGGTTGCTGGGAATTGAACTCAGGACCTTTGGAAGAGCAGCCAGTGCTTTTAACCAGTGAGTCATCTCTCCAGCCCTGTTTGTTCTTTTTTTTTAATTTTATTTTGTTTGTTCGTTCGTTTGTTTTGGTGTTGGAGGTCGAACCTAGGACCTTCTAGCATGCTAGCAGCCGAAGGCTCTCTCAGTGAGATGCACACTCAGCTCCTGGCTTAGTACTTGTTTCTGCCTCCAGCGATGCTTTTAGGGGTCCAACCCCGCTCCTAACCACTCCTCCAGTCCTAAATCTCCCAGCCTCTCCCTAAGCAGCCCACCCATTCCAAAGTTGACCCCATCCCCTATATCAGACCTTACTCTGCCTAA
The DNA here is from genome assembly GCF_964271855.1 of Acomys minous. NCBI lineage: Eukaryota > Metazoa > Chordata > Mammalia > Rodentia > Muridae > Acomys > Acomys minous. The sequence goes on along the minus strand of NC_140494.1, from coordinate 83,283,723 downwards.
GCTAGGATTTATAAGTTTGGTCTTCTGCCCCAACTAGGACTTTGGTTTCTTGCCACACCTCAGAACCCCTTCTCACTCAAATCATGGTTTCTGGGCTTGTTGCTCGGATACATTTTCTCTGCTCTAGTCACGCTTTCTCGGTATACAGGTCCTAGGCTGGTCTCTACCTTGGCAACTTCCCTAAACCTCTTCCAGCTCAAGTCAAGCCTTCGGGACGTTCAGCTAGCGCGGTAATTCTGAACGCGCCCCTTGGCCCTTCCTACTGAAGCCACGCCTTCCCATTGTTTCTGACAGCCTCTAATCTGCTCCTCTGCTTCTGGCTCCGCCCCTCCACTCAGTCGCGCCTTTTTAAGCAAAATGCGGCTGATACTTTGGCCTCGCTCTCAGTAGCCCCTCCTCTCCGTCTTTCTGTCTAGTCTCAATTTATCTTTCTCCCCCGGGGCCCCGCCTTCGGAGTCAGTTGCTTTCCCTCAGCCTTGCCCTCCAGCCCTGGCCACACCCAGGACCACTCCCCTCCTGCCCGAGCCACGCCTTTCTAGGCGTGGGGCCCTCCTCAGCCCTGCCCGAACCTTGTCTTCCTAGCCTCGGCTCGCCACGTCTCCCGGCTCTGGCCACGCCCCGAGCCCCTCCTTTTCAGAGCCACGCCTTCTGGGTTGCCCGCTGTCCCCCTCTGGGTTTGCTGCTTATAATTAACTCCATCTCATGGCCACGCCCCCGAGACGCCCCTTGCCTCCCAGCCTTCCCCGTTTGCTGTTCGTCTTCCATTCTGGCCACGCCTCATGCCCCCTCCTCACCCAAGCCACACCTTCTGGGTTTGCCTACCCCCAGTTCCACTCGCTGCCCAAGCCAGTCAGGCCTAGTCAGTCTCTAGTCCCGGCTGCCAAACGGTCGTCAGGCCGGGCCGTCCCAGTCCCGGAGCCTCACGCACTTTCCGAGGAAGGTAGGGATCCTCGGTAGGACTCCGAAAGTCGCGCCGGCTTGGCCAGTCCGGCCACCTCAGCGCCCTCAGGGGAGCACGGCTTCCCCGCCACCGGAAACGGAAGCACTGGACAGCAGGACCATGGCGACGCTGTTTGACCTCCCAGACTTGGTGCTCTTGGAGATCTTCTCTTACCTCCCGGTCCGGGACCGGATCCGCATCTCCAGGTGCGGCCCCGTCCCTCGTGGGAAAGAGCCGGGCAGGGGCTCCGCAGGAGGGAGATGCGAATCCGGTCCCAGCGGGCCGGGGTCGTTCTAACGGCCGGTCCACCCCTCCAGGGTCTGTCACCGCTGGAAGAGGCTAGTGGATGATCGGTGGCTGTGGCGACACGTCGACCTGACGCTCTACACGGTACGCGGGACCCCGGAGCGGTTCGAGGAGAGCCACCCTCCTGCCCCGGGGCAGAAGTGGGGGTTTGCTTTGTTTTATTTGCTAGTGTGTGTTTGTTCTTGGTTTAACTTATTTTTGTTCCTTGAGGCTTTTAGTTTATTTTTCTGTTTTTTTTTGTTTTGTTTCTTAGGTTTTTCCTTTGTTTTTTTCTTGGGGGGGGGGGGGAGGGAAGCTGTTTTATTTGAGGCAGGGTCTCTAGCCCAGACTGGCTTCCAGCTTACTATGAAGTTGAGGATGACCTTGAGTTTCGAATCCACCTCAACCTTCTAAATACTGGGATTACCAGCGTGGGCTCGAATGCCTGGTTTCTGTGATGCTAAGAATGAAATTCAGGCTTCTTGAAAGCTAGGAGCCAGGTACTGGTTTCCAACTAACCTCAGTCTCCTCAATCTTCATTTGCTAGGCAAGCATTTTACTAACACAGCCACATCACCAACCTCTTTTTTTTCTTTGTCTTTTGAGCAGAGTCTGTTAATGCAAAAATATAATTGTTATATTTGGATAAGAGTTTATTCTTGAGCCAAATATGAGTGATCGTTTGCTGAGAATACAAAGTTAGGCTTCCTCAACAGTTCGATGAAACTCTGATATGTAGACCAGGCTGGTATTGAACTCAAGAGATCCGCCTGCCTCTGCCCCCCAAGTGCTGGGATTAAAGGCGTGTCCATGCATTAATTCTACCCATCGCAAATTTTTATAGTAACAGAATAGAGAAAGGCATGAATCTAGACACCTTTCTAAAGGGTGAGCCATCTCTCCAGCAACTTCACAAAAGAACTTTTTTTGTATTTTGGTTTTTGTTGTTGTTGTTTTGTTTTTTTCCCTCAAGACGAGGTTTCTCTGTTTAACAGCTCTGGCTATCCTGGAACTCACTCTGTAGACCAGGCTGGCCTCAAACTCACAGAGATCTGCCTGCCTCTGCCTCTTGAGTGCTGGGATTAAAGGTGTGTGCCACTACCGCCCAGCCAAAATAATTTTTTTTAATTGAATTTCTCTGTTAAAAGGTGGTCAGTAAAATTTATACCATAAGGCCAGGCCTAGTACAGGCTTGTAACCCCAGTTACTATAGAGGCTGAGGGAGGATGATCGTAATTTCAAGGCCAGCCTGGGCAATTTAGCTAGGCCCTGTCTTGAAATACAAATTTAGAAAAGGCCTGGAACTGCGACTTCGTGCTAGAGTGTTTTCCTGGCCTGTGTGAAGCCCTGGGTTCATTCCCTAGGACCGCCAAACCCGAGGGTGTAGCGGAGTTCACGGCATGGCCTTAGTATGCCTGAGGTCCTGGGTTCCATTCCAGCACCAGCAATGAGTCACTTGTTCAACCCAGCATTTTGTTTTTCTTCTTTTTTGGGGGGGCAAAATGTACATATAATAAAATACCCTGCACTGTTTTGTTGATTGCATAGTTTATTTTGTGTGCATGCACCTACATGTATATGTTTGTGTATACACAGGTACAAATGCGTATGTGTACAAGAGCATGTAGAGACCAGAGGTAGTGTAGGGGTATCTTCCTCACCCACCCCCATTTGTACATATATATGTATGTATGTGTAAATATATTTGTTTTGTTTGAGGCAGGATCTTGCTATGTAGATGAGACTGGCCTGGGAGTTAGAGAGATCCTTCTCCTCATGTCTGTGTTGTCCTGTTGTATCCAGTGTCTTCCCCCACCCCCACCTCTGGCTGGGATTAAAGGTGTGTGCCACAACCTGGGACTCTGCTTTGCTTGCTTGTTTGTTTGTTTGCTTTTGAGACAGAGTCTTCCACTGAACTTGGAGTTTTCCGATTGACTAGACAGGCTGGCCAGACCTCAGGATCCTCCTGCCTCAACCTCCCCTGTGTGTGGGCTGGGATTAAGGGCATGAGTCTTGATACCCTGCAAAAGAAATTGCCTTGCTTTCGGGAAGGAAGCTGGCAGAAGAGCAGAATCGCAGGGGGACACCAGAACCCAGGTCCCGGGCATCTCTCACCAGCTAGGTGGATCCTCAAGGAGCCCCCATACCTCTCACCCAGTCACCCCAATCTCTGGCTCTTACAGATGCGGCCAAAAGTCATGTGGCACCTCCTGCGCCGGTACATGGCATCCCGGCTCTACTCGCTGCGCATGGGTGGCTACCTGTTCTCTGGCTCTCAGGCCCCACAGCTGTCCCCAGCCTTGATGCGGGCCCTGGGCCAGAAGTGCCCCAACCTGAAGCGCCTGTGCCTGCACGTGGCTGATCTGAGCATGGTCCCTATCACCAGCTTGCCTGCCACGCTGAGGACCCTGGAGCTGCACAGCTGCGAGATCTCAATGGCCTGGCTGCAGAAGGAGGAGGACCCCACGGTGCTGCCACTGCTGGAGTGCATCGTGCTGGACCGCGTGCCAGCCTTCCGTGATGAGCACCTGCAGGGCCTTACCCGCTTCCGAGCCCTGCGCTCGCTAGTGCTGGGCGGCACCTACCGGGTCACCGAGACCGGGCTGGATGCCAGCCTGCAGGAGCTCAGCTACCTGCAAAGGCTGGAGGTGCTGGGCTGCACCCTGTCGGCCGACAGTACCCTGCTGGCCATCAGCCGCCACCTCCGAGATGTGCGCAAGATTCGGCTGACCGTTGGGGGCCTCTCGGCCCAGGGCCTGGTCTTCCTGGAGGGAATGCCGGCCCTGGAGAGTTTGTGCTTCCAGGGTCCCCTCATCACCCCAGAAATGCCCACACCAGCTCAGATCGTGTCCTCCTGCCTCACCATGCCTAAGCTCAGAGTGCTTGAGGTGCAGGGGCTGGGCTGGGAGGGCCAGGAGGCCGAGAAGGTCCTGTGTAAGGGCCTGCCAAGCTGCATGGTTATTGTCAGGGCTTGTCCCAAAGAATCCATGGATTGGTGGATGTGAAGGCATGACCCATCCGTGCCTGGGACCTGGCCTAGCTTTTAAAGTTGACTATCCAAGCAGCTAACTGAAGCATGGCGATTAATTAGGCTTGAGGGAACCGGAGGTCACAAGAAAAGGAAGCCAGGACCTGTGGCCCTCCAGAGCTGGGGTTATCTGTAATCTGAGTGACCTGAGACTTGTCATCCAGCCTCTGGGAGGCCCAGTTCACAAGTTTAGGACTAGGCATCATAGCTACCTCATGATTCATGTGTAACTTTAAACTTTACCCTTCCTGCCCACAGTCCCTGGGGAGCAAACCCATGGCCTTAGGTATATTAGGTAAGCACTGCTGTGCAGCTGAGCCACACTGGAGCCCCAGGAGACCTTAATCTCTAACAGACCCCAGAAGGCCCTGATAGAGGGCCCATTTTCAGAAATGGTCAGGTGCAAATAGATGGGGTTCAGGGCTCTGAGGTCTGCCTGGTTGTCTGCCTACATGCTTGGGAGACATGGAGGTCAGGGGCAAAGGAGCCATGCATTGGGTTGTCCTAGTGCCCGAGAAGGTTCCCAATTGTATTTTCTGTATTTTGTATCCTGCCTTTTTCAAGTTTTCTACAGCATACAATATTTTACTATTAAAGAAAAATCATGTTTTTCAAAGTGTGTTCCATTTATTTAACAAGGGTTTCTCCTCCTGAGCACCTACCACTCACAGGCAGCTTTATTTCTTTTTTCTTTTATTACAGCTGTGTTTGTGTGTGTAGGCTAGAAGACAGCTTGTTGGAGTCAGTTCTCTCTTAACCTGTGGGTCCTGGGGATCGCACTTCAGTGGTCAGGCTTGGTGACAAGTACCTGTACCCACTGAGCCATCTTGCCAGGCTATTTTTAGACGGGAGCTCATGTAATAACCCTGAAATCTATTTGTAGCTGGGGATGACTTCAACTCCTAATTCTCCTGCCTCCACCTCCCAAGTGCTAGGATTTGGGGTGTACACCACTATTCCTTATTTATGGGATGCTTAAGGATGGAGTCCAGGGCTTCGAGCAAATGCTCTACCCACTGAGCCACATTGCCAGCCCCTTCCAGGCACCTTTCTAGATACTGGGCTGCGTAGTGAACAAAGGGAAGACCCTGCAGCTCTGGGTGTAGATGGCAGGGGACTAAAGAGGTAAACATATCTGTGAGCCAGATATGGCACAGGCCTGTTCAGTATTCAAGAGGCTAAAGAGTTTCAAGTTTGAGGTCAGCCTGGGCTACAGTGGAGTGAGACCCAATCTCTAAAACAAATAACGCAAATTGGATCATTTCATAGCCTCTCAGGTGGTGAGCCAAGGTTATGTCATGGGATACGGACACTTGGTAGGGAGGGGAGGGTGGGCCTCCTCAGAAGTGAGAGGTGAAGAGGCCTAAGATAGGAGGACGGCTAAGGAATGACAGGAAAGGTCAAGCCTCTGAGATTGGGTCCCAGGGTATGGGTCAGTGGCAAAACCCTTCCCTGGGATACATGAGGTTCTGCCCTCAGCACTGAAAAAACTTAATAGGGGTGGGGGTTGGCTGGTGTGAGATGGCGTAGTGGGTGAGGTACTGTCTGCCAAGACTGATCTGAGTTCCATCCCCATGGTGAACATAGAGCTGACTCCTGTAAGTTGTCCTCTGACCTTCACATATGTGCTGTGGCATGAAGATCCCTGCATTGTTCTGCACTTGGGGACATGGACACACACACACACACACACACACACACACACACACACACACACACACACACGACCGTAAGGAATAAATTGGCATTTCTAGAAACATTTTTGAATGAATAGATCCCTGCATTGTTCTGCACTTCTGCACTTGGAGACAGACAGACAGACAGACAGACACACACACACACACACACACACACAGACACACACACACACACACGACCCTAAGGAATAAATTGGCATTTCCAGAAACATTTTTGTAGCATCATAAATGGGAGAAAGGTGGAATCTGTCAGGTCAGAGATATGGGGGCAAGGCCTAGCAGTGGGGCTCAGTTGTACTGGGGCCTCTTCCTGTTTTTTGAATTGGAACAGTTTGATCATGCAGGTGCTAAATGCTTGATGATACTGAGTGTACCACTTTTGATCTGAGCTGGGGACAGTGCACATCTGTGGTTTCACCACCTGCTGTGGGTGGAGCCTGGAGAGAGCTGATATGTTTCTTGCCTTAGAATACGAAGTCTTCATGGGGGCCTTCAAGACTCAGTGCTACTCAGATGACCAATTTACATGGGATTTGTTTTTTTGTTTGGTTAGTTAGTTTTGTTTTTTGTTGCTGTTGCTGTTGTTGTTTTGAAACAAGGTTTCTCTGTGTAGCCTTTGGCTGTCCTGGTCTCACTTTGTAGACCAGGCTGGCTTCCAATTTACAGCGATCCACCTGCCTCTGCCTCCTGAGTGCTGGGATTAAAGGCGTGCGCCACCATCCCTGGCAGGAGTTGGTATTTATTTCTACCACATGGAACTTTAGGGGACGTATATTCTTCTTAAGATTATCTGTTGAGGTTCTAAACCCAGAAGTAACTTACATTAGAAGATATGAGTGTTGGGAGGGAATTAGGACAAAAGGGCAGGGCTCTCATGAATGAAATTAGTGGCCTCCTGTGAAAGATACTTCTGAGAGGAGCAGGGGAGCTTAGTTGGCATGGAAGAGCACTTGCACAAATGAGATCCTGGGATCAAATCCCCGGCACCCACAGCATAAGCCAGGTGAGCCTATACCTGGCTCCAGCACTCTGGGGGCGGGGGAAAGGGAACCTGCTGGGCTAGATCCTTTTTCAGTGACAGACCTGATTAGCCATAAGAGAACAGGGCAGAAAGTGACAAAGCAGTATGTGTACTTGGGTACAGTCCTCCTCCACACATATCCCATCCCACTGCATGACCATATGAAGATGCAGGCAAGGCATATGACCTGTGAAGTCAGCAGATAACACACCCACAGCTTGATCTTGGACTTGGAAGCTTCCACAGTTGGGGGTTGGTTGGCGTGGGGTGGGCTGGTACGTGAGTGCAGCCATGCATGTGGGAGGCAGAAGTCAGTTCTATCTTTTCACATGGGTTTCTAGGGTCAAACCCAGGTGGTCAAGCTTGTGGAGCACCTACTGATGCCCTCAGGATTTAACGTCTTTTGAGACAAAGTCTCCCTTTGTAGCCCCGGATGTGGAACTCACTAGAGCAGTGTTGTTTGACCTTTTGAGTGCTGTGACCCTTTAGTACAGTTCCTCATGTTGTGGTGACCCCCAGCTATAAATCATTTCTGTTGCTACTTCATGACTGTAATTTTGCTACTGTCATGAATCTTAATGTAAAATCTTTGTATTTGGATGGTCTTATACGACCCCTGTGAAAGGGTCAAGGTGCACAGGTGGAGACCCAAACTGGCCTTGAACTTGTGCTTTTCCTGCTTCTGCTTCCCTTGTGCTGGGACTGAAGGTATGCGCTACCATGCCTGGCAAGTATTTATTTTGTTTTTAATTATGTATGTGTGCATACTTTGAAGTTGTCCTAGGGGGCTAGAAGGCATTGGATCCCATGGAACTGGAGTTAAGGTACTTATAAGGTGACTGATGTGGGTGCTGGGAACTGATCACATCTGGAGAGTAGTATGTGGTTTTAACCGCTGAGCCCCAGCACCAACAAACAAAATATGTGTGGATAACGTTGCTTGTGGAGCTCTAGGTTCTTGAGTAGACCCTAGTGCACAAGGCCCTGGGTAAAGCTCATTTTTTTTTTTAAATTATCTTTGGCTGGGTGGTGGTGGCACATGCCATTACTACTACTTCTTGGAAGGCAGAGGCAAGTAGATCTGAGTTCGAAGCCAGCCTGGTTTACAGAGGGAATTCCAGGCCAGCTAAGGCTACACAGCGAAACCATGTCTCAAAAAATCCAAACTGCCGGGCATGGTAGCGCACGCCTTTAATCCTAGCACTTGGGAGGCAGAGGCTAGCGGATCCCTGTGAGTTCAAGGACAGCCTGGTCTACAAAGTGAGTCTAGGACAGCCAAGGCTACACAGAGAAACCTTGTCTCAAAAAAACAAAAAACAAAACAAAACAAAAAAACCAAACCAAACCAAACAAACAAGAAACCCAGGAAATGGGAAGAATTGAATAAATCCCTTAAAGAAAGTCAAGAAAAACAAACAGATAAAGGAAATGAACACAACTATTTAAGACCTGAAAATGGAAATAGAGGCAATACAGAAAACACAAACTGAGGGAATCCTGGAGATGGGAAATCTAGGAAAGCAAACAGGAACCACAGATGCAATCATCACTAACAGAACACAAGAGATAGGAGACTCTGAAGCATAGAAAGATACCATAGAAGAAATTGATACGTTGATAAAATAAAATGTTAAATCTAAAAAATTCCTCACACAAAACAAAAACAAAATCTGGGACACTATGAAGTGACCAAGCCTAATAATAACAGGATTAGAAGGAGAAGAATCCCAGCTCAAAAACCCAGAAAATATTTAAAACGTTTTTTGTTGTTGTTCTTTTTGAGACAGGGTTTCTCTGTGTAGCCTTGGCTGTCCTGGATTCACTTTGTAGACAGGCTAGTCTGGAACTCACAGAGATCTGCCTGCCTCTGCCTTGCTGAGTACTGGGATTACAGGTATGTGCCACCACACCTGGCTTTTAAAATCATAAAAAAATTTTTCATAAGATATTTTAATGAAATTATAGAGGAAAAGTTGTCTAACCTAAAGAAGGATATTCCTATAAATGGACAAGAAGCTTACAGAACACCAAATCAATAGGACCAGAAAAGAAAGTTCCCTCAGCACATGATAATCAAAATACTAAATGTGCAGAACAAAGAAAGAATATTAAAAGCTGCAAGAGAAAAAGACCGAGTAACATATAAAGGCACACCTATTAGAATTATACCCAACTTCTCAATGGAGACTCTAAAAGCCAAAAAGGCCTGGGGATATGTCTTGCAGATTCTAAGAGATCACAGATGCCAGCCCAAACTACTAGACCCAGCAAAACTTTCAATCACTGTAGAAGGAGAAAACAAGATATTTCATGGCAAAGTCAAAATTTTAAAATATCTATCTATAAATCCAGCCCTATAGAAGGTACTAGAAGGAAAACTTATCCCACAGAGGCTAACTATACCCATGAAAGGACAGGAAATAAATATTTTTACACAAGCAAAACCATAGGAAAGACTCTCTCCCACCACCAAAACCAATATAACAGGAATTAACAATCATTGGTCATTAGTATCTCTCAATTCCAATGGACTCAATTCCCTTTTATAGACACAGGCTAATAGAAAGGATGTGAAAACAGTGTCCATCCTTCTACTGTATACAAGAAGCACATCTCAACATCAAAGATATAGACATTACCTCAGAGTAAAGGGTTGAAAAAATTATCCAAGCAAATGGACCCAAGAAGCAAGCTGGTGTGGCCATTCTAACATCTAACAAAGTAGACTTCCAACTAAAATTAATCAAAAGAGCTGGAGGACACTTCATACTCATCAAAGGAAAAATCTACCAAGATAACATCTCAATTTTGATCATCTATTCCCCAAATGCACAGGCACCCAATTAGTAAAAGAAATATTACTGAAGCTTAAATTATACATTACTAATAGGAGACTTCAAAGCCCCACTCTCACCACCATTGGTCATCCAGACAAAAACTAAACAGAAAAATGATGTTACTAACAGATGTTAGCATGACTCAAAAGGACCTAATAGATATCTACAGAACATTTCACCCAAACACAAAAGAATACACCTTCTTCTCAGCACTTCAGCAAACTTGCTCTATATTGACCACATACTCTGTTAGAAAGCAAGTCTCAATAGATACAAGAAAATTGAAATAACTCCTTGTATCCTATCAGATCAGATTAAAGCTGGATTTCAGAACAACAGAAAGCCTATATACAAATGCATGGAAGCTGAACAACTCTACTGAATGACCACTAGGTCAAGGCCAAAATAAAGAAATTAAATACTTCCTGTACTTCACAAAATTGGAAAAAATCTAAAAGAAATAGACACTTTTCTTGATAGATACCCCTTAGCAAATTTAAATCAAGATCAGATAAACAATCTGAATAGACCTAAAACCCCCTAAGGAAATGGAAGCAGTCATCAATATCCCATAGCGCCCCACACACACCAAAAAAAAAAAAAAAAAAGCCCAGGGCCAGACTTCTAGCAAACTTCCAAAGAAGAGCTATTTTCAAATTATTCCACAAAATGAAAACAGAAGGAACATTACCTAATTCATTTTGTGAGGCCACAGTCACCCTGATACCCAAATAATATAAACAGTTAACAAAGAAAGACAATTACCAATTTTCCTCATGAACATTGATGCAAAAAATACTCAATAAACTGCTTGCAAACCATATCCAAGAGTACATCAAGAAGATCATCCACCATGATCAAGTAGGCTGCATCCCAGAGATACAGGGCTGTTCCCCCATACAAAAACCCATCAATGTAATCCACCATATAAACAAGCAGAAAGAAAAAAATCTACCTGATCATCTCATTAGATGTTGAAAAAGCCCAAATCCAACACCACTTCATGAGAAAAGTCTTGAAGGGATCAGGGCTACAAGGGACATTTATAAACATAATAAAAGCAATATATACAGCAAACCTAAAGTCAACATCGAATTAAATGAAAACTAAAAGCAATTCCACTGAAATCAGGGTCAAGACAAGTTTATCTACTCCCTACATATCTGTTCAAAATACTACTTGAAGTTCTAGCTAAAGGAATAAGACAACTAAAGTGAATAAAGGAGAGACAAATTAGAAAGAAAGAAGTCAAAGTATCACCATTTACAGATGACATGATTGTATAAATAAGCAACCCCCAAAACTCTACTAGGGAATTCCTACAGCTGATAAACACTTTCAGTCAAGTGGCTGTTTAAAAGATTAACTTAAAAAATCAGTAGCCTCCTATATATAAACAATAAAGCTGAGAAAGAAATCAGAGAAACCACACTTCACAATAGCCACAAGTAATATAAAATATCTTGGGGTGACTTTGTCCAGGACAGTCCAAGGCCTGTATGACAAGAACTTCACATCTTTGAAGGAAGAAACTGAAGATATCAGAAGATGGAAAGACTTCCAATGCTCAAAGAATGGTTAAGGTTAAGACAATAAAAATGACCATCTCACCAAAAGCAATCTACAGATTTAATGCAATCCCCATAAAACTTCCAACACAAAGCTGGGCGTGGTGGCACACACCTTTAATCCCAGCACTCCAGGAGGCAGAAGCAGGTGGATCTCTGTGAGTTCGAGGCCAGCCTGGTCTACAAAGCGAGTCCAGGACAGCCAAGACTACACAGAGGAACCCTATCTCGAAAAACCAAAAAACAAACAAACAAACAAAACCTTCCAACACAATTCTTTGTAGACCTCCAAAGAACAATATTCAACTTTATATGAAAAACAAAAAACAAAACAAAAACACACACACACACACAAAACACAAAAAATCCAACCCAGGATAGCTAAAACAATCCTATACAATAAAAAGCTTCTGGAGGTATCACCATCCCTGATTTCAAACTCTACTACAGACCTATAGTGATAAAACCTACATGATATTGGCATAAAAACAGACAGGTTAGCCAGGCAGTGGTGGTACCTGCCTTTAACGATTTATACAATGGAGCATCACACAGCTGTTAAAAAAACAGCACTGTGCAGGGTGGTAGCGGTGCACGCCTTTAATCTCAGCACATGGGTGGCAGAGGCAGGTGGATCCCTGTGATTTTGAGGCCATCCTGGTCTACAGAGTGATTCCAGGGAGCCAGGGCTACACACAGAGAAACCCTGTTACGAAAAACTTAAAAACAAAACTCAGCATCATGAAATTTGCAGGCAAATGGATAGAACTATTAGAAAAAAAAAAGTCATCCTGTGTAAGGTAACCCAGATCCAGAAAGACAAACATGGTATGTACTCACTTATAAGTAGGTATTAGAGGGTAAAGTGTAACCATAAAGTGGTAAAAGATAAACGTTACCATCAATAGTCCCAGAGTAGCAAGGAGGGCTTAGTCGGGGGAGGGGTACATAGACCTCCTGGGGAAGGGGAAACAGAATCACAGGAGCCTGGGGGTGGGTGGGTATAGGAACAGCAGGGATCAGGTCAGGGGAGGACGGTGGGAGAAGCAACTGGAATTGGGGGGCGCACCTTGTCGATGAGCTGGAAACCTAGTGCAGTGGAAACTCCCAGCTATCTATGAGGGTGGACACCTGAAGTAGAATCATTGTATCCAGGGTAAACATTAGAATGAGATAGTTGATTTTCACACTATCTAGGGTAAACATCAGTGTTGAGGTACACCATGTGAAGCTGTGTCTCTATATATTCAATTGTTGATTCCTAAACAGGCAGAGAGCCAAGTAACAGCCAGATCTTGGCATTGTCATTTCTACTGCCGACCATCTAGTTTGTAGATTCATCCTTCCTCACTTGCCTGTTGGTTGTAATAAAGAGCTGACGGCCACTATCTGGGCAGAAAGTGGAGGGTGGAGTGAGGTGGGGGGAGAGCAGACACATACAAACAGGGTTTGACCTTTCTTGACCACACAGGCTGAGAACTACTGTTTTAGGTCATCCCTTTGTGCTACCAAGGTCTTGGTGATTAAAGTCAGTGGAAAACTACAATAGCCCTCCAGGCAGGATGACAAAGGGCACAGACTTGTCAGGAAGGAAGATAGGGTCACTCCTCCAGGAAAAAAGGCCAAGACTTGTTAAGGAGCTTGCTTGAGGTTGGGGCGGGGGTGGGGAGCAGGGAAATAGAAAATGGGTATCAGAGACAGGTTAAGTTACAGTTACCAGAGGAGGCCATGTGATGAGTTGGAGAAACAAGGATTATAATGGACATGAGTGCTTCTGCTGTATTTTCTTAATAAATGTCACGCCAGGCAGTGGTGGCGCACACCTTTAATTCCGGCACTCAGGAGGCAGAGGCAGCCAGATCTGTGAATTCAAAGCCAGCCTGGTCTACAGAGTGAGCTGCAGGACAGCCAGGGCTACACGGAGAAACCTTGTCTCAAAAAACCAAACCAAAAACCCGAAACAAACAAACAAAAAACCCTAAAAAAACAAACCCAAAAGCATTTCTACAGATACTTTTGTTTCCCCCTCTATCATGTTTTGTAACATTAACTAAAACAGTATTAATGTTTCTCATATTTAAGTTGAAATACTAAAATGCCTCAGGAGGCACTGCTACCTACTCTAAATTTATGTGTTTACAGCCTTGTATCCAGAATAGTTATATCATGTTTAGGCAAAATTATGACCTGGTTGTTTTCATTTGGAAATTAACTATTAATTTAAACAACAGACTGAATCAATATGGAATTACCTGAGAATACCGTGGTAGACAGTTGCAATCCTAGCACTTATGGGATAAAATAGGAAGATTACAAGTTTGAAGTCAAGCCAGGTGTGGTGGCGCACGCCTTTAATCACAGCACTCGTGAGGCAGAGGCAGGCGGATCACTGTGAGTTCGAGGCCAGCCTGGTCTACAAAGCGAGTCCAGGACAGCCAAGGCTAATACAAAGAAAACTTGTCTTGAAAAGCCAAAAAAAAAAAAACAAAGACCAAGTTTGAGGTCAGTAAGGCTTACATATGAAGACCCTGCTTATGGGGGAAAACCACCCAAAAACTGATCTGCCGATTTATGGAGTCAGTGCCAACATTAGAAGCAATGGAGGGGGCTGGGAGTTGAGTTGGCAGAGGCAGGATGATCTCTTTGAGTTCGAGGCCAGCCTGGTCTACAAAGCGAGGCCAGGACAGCCAAGGCTACACAGAGAAACTCTGTCTCAAAATACTAAAGTGACACAGGTTAAACAGCAAACTCATACCTGTAAAAGAACTATTCCACGGCAGACTCCTTACTACAAATTCACAAAGGTACACAGTCTTGCTGTGAAGTTTGATTTAGCTCACTGGTACTTTGACTAGAATATGAATCAAAGAAAGGGCCATTGAGATGCCCAGCCTTAATGGCTTTACAGGACAAAACCCAAAAATGTCCAATCAGAAGTATAGAAATTTGAATCACTGAGACTGAAACCTGCCAGTGCTGATCTTGGCTAGAGACGGTTTGCAACACAGAGATCAATGTCAGCAGCGCTCACTGTGCTGGCCTTCTAAAGGCATTCCTGTTCCCACTGTCTGTAATACAAAAAGGACAAGTCCCAAAGGCCTAGAGTCAGTCTCAGTGTCGCCTGACTCAGCAATGCAATCTGACTGTGTTGCCAGTCTGTGGAATAGACAGGTAAAGAGAAAAAAGAAAATTCAGGGTCTCACTGTTCCTACAGTGTATGATGTTTCAGCAATTTGAATTCTTAGTATAAGACTTTTCTATGGTTGGGAAACAGGCATTTCCCACTACTGGCTACTCACTCATCCTTATTCACTTACCTCTTTTCGTACTCTCACTTTTATCTATAAGACCAGTTACGAAAGCGTAACTTTTGTATGTGCATGGTGCTGGTGGTCAAACCTAGGGGCTCATGCACGCCAGGCCACTCTACCACTCAACTATAGCCTCAGCTCTGCAAAAGATCTTTGAGCAACTTCAAGAGCTGGGCAAAGCTGGGTATGGTAGTCATATATATATTTTTAAAAAAGATTTATTTATTATTTATACAGTATTCTGCCCGCATGTGTGCCTGCAAGCCAGAAGAGGCACCAGATCTCATTGTAAATATTTGTGAGCCACCATGTGGTTGCTGGGAATTGAACTCAGGACCTCTGGAAGAACAAACAGTGCTCTTAACCTCTGAGCCATCTTTCCAGCCTGGTAGTCATATCTTTAACCTTAGTACCCAGTAGGCAAAGGCAAAGAGATTCCTACAGGTTGGAGGCCAGTACTGGGTACATAGTGAGTTCTAGGACAGCCAGAGCAACACAGTGAGGAGACAGAAGGAAAAAAAAATGATAAAGAGAAAAAGAAAAAGGAGGTGGGCATGGGGCTCATGCCTGTAATCCCAACACTGAGAAGCTGAGACAGAACTGTCACATGCGTGAGGTTGCCAAGGGTTGCATAGTGAGCTGTAGGCTAATTTTGGCCTACAGAATGAGACCTTATCTCACCCCCAAAAGAACTGTGTTAAACCCCAAACTTGGCTGTTGCTATCTGCTGCAGTTGGATCCTGCGTAAAGCATGACAACTGGAGAATGTATAGTATTGAGACAGGATGTGAGGGTATAGGCTCAGCTCTAGGGTAGAAACAGGATTAATATATAAGGTCCTACTTTAACCTCCAGGCAACACATTTATTAGTTAATATTCTGGAAGTTCACTTCTTGCTTGGAGCAATCTGGAAAGCACAGTATCTTAGTGGGCATGGTGTTGTTACATAGGATAAGTAGACACTGTTTTAGAAACAATTAGGGCAGAATCACAAGTTTTCAAAATCAACACTCCAAAAGGGACTGAGGATGTAGCTAGTAGAGTGCCTAGTGTGACCAAAGCCCTGGCTTCCCAGCACTAAAAACCGGATGTGGTGGCACACACTTTTCATCACAACATTCAGAAGGATCAAGGAGTTTAAGGGCATCATCCTCTGTTACAGAGTTTGAGCCCGACTTGGGCTGCTTCAAACAGCAATAATAAAATCAGAAGGCCAATCTGTCAGCATGTATTTCAAAATGTGGCCAAAGTTGTCATATACTCAGCACTTATTTTCTCTTGGCTATAAACCGCCACGTTTATTAAGCATTGAAGAACAATCTGTAGAAAACAATGACTTTGCAACCTTCCTTCCTTCCATCATCTCCAGAGATCACAGTGAATGCAAAGAACTGAGCAGAAGGACAGCTTTCCCACATTATGAACAGTTTTTCCACCTCACAATCTTATGTACTGAACAACTCCTCAGGACGTAGGGCTTTCATATTTGTGACACTACAGGGTTCCAAGATGAGCTCATGGATTAGTGCACTTTGATGACATTCCAATGGCTCACACATGTTTCTTGATCACAGGCATCTTGAGAACAAGAGAGCTTTTACGTCTCTCAAGTAAGCTGGTTTGAAGGTTAACCCACACTTCTTATGTTAATAAGGCTTCTCAGCAGTGCAAAATCCACTATGATGATCAAGAGGCACAGAATTCTTGAAGGACTTTCAACATTTTTCCCATTCAAAGGGTTTCCGTTCAGACTGATTATTAAGTTCAGTTAGTTGATAAAACTTGTCGTTTCCCCCCACATTCCTGATACTTAGAAGAAACCTCTCTATCATGAACTCGTACATGGTGATAGAGGGTTAAGGATGTTGTGAAGGCTTTCCCACATTCCTTACATTTGTAGGGCTTCTCACCAGCATGAGTCTTTACATGTTCAGCGAGGCTAGAGGAGACAGTGAAGTCTTTTCCGCAGTACTTACACTTATAGGGTTTTATCCCAGTGTGAATTCGGATGTGCTTATTAAGGCAAGAGAAATTTCCAAAGAGTTTTCCACACGCCTTACATTCAAAGGGCTTTTCCCTCATGTGGGTTTTTACATGTTCAGTCAGTAGGTAACACCTTTTGTAAGCTTTCCCACACTCCTTACATTCATAGGGTCTCTCCCCAGTGTGAATCCTCTTATGGACAATCAGACATGAGGCTGTAGTGAAGGCTTTCCCACACTCCTTACATTTATAGGGTTTCTCTCCAGTGTGTGTTCTTTTATGTTCAGCGAGACTTGAAGAAACAGCGAAGTCTTTGTAAGGTTTGAGTCCAGCGTGACGACGAATGTGTTTATTACGGCATGCAGAACTTCTAAAAGACTTTCCACATATCCTGCAATCAAAGGGTTTCTCCACCATATGAGTTTTTAAATGTTCGTTCAATAAGGAACACCTTTTGTAGGTTTTTCCACACTCCCTACACTTGTAAGGTTTCCCCGCACTGTGAGTCCTTACATGTTTCTGTAGGTAGGAAGAAGTGTTGAAGGCTTTCCCACACTTATCACATTTATAGTGTTTGTCTCTAGTATGTGTTCTTAGATGGTTACGAAGGTTGGGAGCTGCGTGAAAAGCTTTCCCACATTCCTTACATTGATAGGGCTTCTCGCCAGTATGAATTCTTAAATGGTCAGTCATGTTTGAAGAAAGAGTGAAGGACCTCCCACATAGCTTACACACATAGGGCTTCTGTACAGCATGTGTTTGTACGTGTGTAGAAAGTCCTGAGCGCTTAGTGAAAGCTTTTCCACAGTCCTTACATTTATAGGGCTTCTCTCCAGTATGAATTCTGAAATGTTCAGTTAGACTTGAAGAAGTAGTTAAGGATTTCTTACATATTTTACATTCATAGGAAAGCTTCTTCCCAGTGTGGGTTCGCATGTGACTATTAAGATGTGAAGAATACCCAAAGACCTTTCCACAAATCTTACACTCATAGGGCTTCTCCCCAGTGTGGGATCGCATGTGACTATTCAGATTTGAAGAATAGCCAAAGACTTTCCCACAAATACTGCACTCATAGACTTTTATGGTGTACATTTGAATAGGCATAGCTCCACTTGTGGAACATGCAAAATCTCCTGCAAATTGAGTCAATTCACAGAATCTTTCTCCATTATAGATTCTCATCTGTACCTTAAAATATGACTTATTAAGGAAGTCAGTGCTTTCAACAGATTTGTCCTGAAAGCCTGTTTTCTGGTGAGTAAAGTCTCCTGCACACTGACTCAACACAGAAAGCTGCTGCCTCGTAGACGCTTCCTTACACACAGTGGGAAAGTGTTTTCCACACTGGATGGAGTCACAGGTGTTCCTTGAGTTTTCAGTTTCCAAATGCCTCTTAAAATATGAATGTTCTCTGAAGATATTTTTATGCTGCATATAATCACACAGTTCCCAGGCACTGTGGCTTCCTGCCTGTTGATAAAAGAATAAATATAATTGATGGATTGTTCAAAATTAAGGTTTTCAACCAATATGAAGACAGAAATGTAGTATTACATGTATACAAATTCTGCTGCTTTTCTTCCAATGAAGAGACTTTAATGCAAAATCATCTATCATCTGTTCTGACTTTGAAATCACTCCAAGACTCTCAAAACAGAGTTATATATGTGGGGATGCATATTTGTAGAAATTCTGAAGCCCAAACATTTAAGCAAGGATTGGGGTACCCCAAATCTACCACATTCAGAATATCCATCAAAGAAGATTCTCTTGCAAAGGAGAATGTAATTTCTCTTAAATATTCCTCATTTACACTAAGTTTCTACAGATGAATTCCCAATTCTTTCAGTTTTTTTTTTTAGTTGTTGTTTTGATGTTTTCAAGACAGGGTTTCTCTGGGTAGCCTTGGGTATCCTGGACTTGCTTTATAGACCAGGCTGGTCTCAAACTCACAGAGATATGCCAGCCTCTGACTCTCTGAGTGCTGGGATTACAGGTGTGCGCCACCACGCCCGAAAGCCAGAAAGATGGCTTATCAGGTAGTGTGAGTGCTATGCAAACCTGACAAACGGATGATCAATGCCCCCAAAACAGACAGAGGTAGGATGAGTCTGTAACCCCAGCACTACTACTGTGAGTAGGAAGGCAGAGAAGGAACAGGTCAGATGCTTACACAGTAGCAGACACAAGAGACAACGTCTCAACATGATTGGGTTTTTGTTTTGTTTTGTTTTGTTTTTCCGAGACAGGGTTTCTCTGTGTAGCCTTGGCTGTCCTGGACCTGCTTTGTAGACCAGGCTGGCCTCGAACTCACAGAGATCCACCTGCCTCTGCCTCCTGAGTGCTGGGATTAAAGGCGTGCGCCACCACAGCCTGGCTCAACATGATTAAAGGAGAGAACCAACTCCCAAAAGCTCTCCTGCCTCCCACAAGAGAGCCATGACATAAATATCTCCTGGTAATTGTGCACTAGTGTGAACATGTGTATGTATGTGTGCGTGTGCGCATCTCCCCAACATAAATAAAACACAGATAAATTAACTGCTTTAAAAAATTCAATGTCTAGGGGCTGGAGAGATAGCTCAGAGGTTAAGAGCATTGACTACTCTTCTAGAGGTTCTGAGTTCAACCCTCAGCAACCACACAGCGGCTCACAACCATATATAATGTGATCTAATGCCCTCTTTTAATGTGCAGGTGTACATACAGGCAGAGCACTGTATACATAATAAATAAACAACAAAATTCAACAACTAATTACACATGTGGAAATGTACCCTGTCAGAACTTTGAAGGACTTGGTTTTATGATGGGTTTCAAATTGTCACACTGAGGGTTTGTGTTTTAAAATGTTGCTCCCTCTACCCACACTATTCTAAGTGAACGCTACTGATTTTCTACAGTGGAGTTCACAGTTTTTTCAGAGTGTGGAAACTAATAAACATCCTTAGTTAATCTTACCATTTGTACCATATTGGAAGTTTCTTCTTTCAATGTATCTTGCATTTCCCATTCTAAAAAAAAAAAAAGGCATAAAAAGAAAACAAAATCATAACTTAGAAAAGAGAGGCATGGGCTGGGTGTGGTGGTCACACTTTTAATCCTAGTACTTGGGAGGCAGAGACAGGTGGATCTCTGTGAGTTTGAGGCAAGCTGGGACTACAAAGTGAGTCCAAGACAGCCAGGGCTACACAGAGAAACCCTGTCTCAGAAAAAAAAAGAAAGAAAGAGAAAGAAAAGAGAGGTATGTTACAGGAATATAAAGTGACAAGTCTTGCTCAGTGTGTCAGGACAGTATCAGTAGGTTGAGGTAGGATGGCTGTAAGTGCAAGGCCAGCCACGGATACTGTGTGTGTGAGATCCTACCAAAATAAATAGAATTACAAAAAAGAAACTAAATTTTGATCATTTTAATTAGGTTAAAATTTGGCGATAGTAAAATTGTGAGTCATAATTTTAGACAGTTTATTACAAATTGCTGTTTGTTTGTTTGTTTTTTTTTAAAGATTTACTTATTTGTTTTTTTTATAGTGTTCTGCCTGCATGTGAGCCAGTAAGCCAGAAGAGGGCACGAGATCTCATTATACATGGTTGTGAGTCACCATGTGGTTCCTAGGAATTGAACTCAGGACCTTTAGAAGAATAGCCAATACTCCTTTTTGGTTTTCTTTGTTTGTTTGTTTGTTTGTTTTGACTTTTCGAGATAGGGTTTCTCTGTGTAGCCTTGGCTGTCCTAGACTCACTTTGTAGACCAGGCTGGCCTTGAACTCACAGAGATCCACCTGCCTCTGCCTCCCGAGTGCTGGGATTAAAGGCGTGTGCCACCATCACCCGGCTCAGCCAGTGCTCTTAACCACTGAACTCTCCAGCCTCTCTTTTCTTTTCTCTTTCTTCCACCGCCCATCCCCCAGATGAGCTCTCTCTGAATAGCCCTGGATGTCCTGGAACTGAGTCTGTAGACCAAGCTGGCCTCAAACTCAAGAGATGCTGCCTCCCTCTGCTTCTTGAGTGGTGGGATTAAAGGTGTGTGTCCCCACTGCCAGCCTACAAACTGCTCTTTAAAAGTGAAAACTGTTGGTAAATAACAGTATTATCAAGGATGATGACGAGGAAAATCTTCACATAGCATAGGCCAAACATATAAAAAGAAACATAATAGGCCATTTTGTAGCATCACAGAAAAAGTCCGGGCAAATTGTAAGAAATCCAGAATTCCTTCTGAGATAAAGGGCTGGAAGCTTCTGAGGTCAAGAGGATCTTTGAAAGTTTCATTGTAAGACTGGAGATATAACTTAGTAGCAAGAGCGGTTGCCTAAACAAGCTGAAGGTTCAACCCCCCAATACTGAAAATAAACAAACGAAACTTTCATTATGGCTCAGAGTGGCGGTGCACGTCAACAACCCCAGCACTCAGAAGGTAAAGGCAGAAATATTGTGGGGGCCAGCCTGGACTACATAGCGGGGCCCTGAATCAAAGTGGAAGAACTGCCCCACTCTCAAAAAAACCTTTATCTTATTTCCAAACTTAAGGAACTCCCGGAAGACAACTGTTTTCCATGAATACTCACCCTGAAAGCCTCTTTCCACGGTCTGCAAATCTTCTTTCTCCAACCAGAAGATCAGATTGGGTTTGATGACCTCACAGCCTACACACAGGGGAAAAAATGTATTTATGGAGGTGGTTCATGATAGGAAAAAAAGTAATGAAAAATTTAGGACACTCTCCCTCCCTCCCTTTGTGTGTGTATGTGTACGCTTGTCGGGTGGCTTGTTTGACTACTCTCCACCTTTTATACTGAGTCCGGGTTCCTTGCTGCACCCAGAGCTCGTCACTTCAGCCAGTGCAGCTCGACCATTTTCCAGAGGATCTTCTGTGTCTATCTTCTGAGTGCTCAGCGTTACAAGCAGCCACTATGCCTGCTTACTTTTCACATGGGTTTTGGGGATCTAAACTGTAGTCCTCATGCTTGCCTGTGAAGTGCTTTACCAGTTGAAGCACCCCACCCCAATTTTTCCTTACTAATTTATTAGATTTATTCATTTTATTTCATGTATTTTTACCTGTATGTCCTTATGTATATTCACCATGTGTGTACTTGGTGACAGAGGTCAGAAGAGGGCACAGGATGCCCGTGGACTCTATTTACATATGGCTGTAAATCACCATGTTGGTGCTGGGAATTGAAACAAGGTCTTCTGCAAAAGCAACAAGCGCTCTTAACCTCTAAGCCAGCTCTCCAGCCAACAACAACAACAACAACTATTATTATTATTATTTATTTTATGCATATGGTTGTTTTGCTTGCATATATGTCTGTTTACCACGTGCATGCAGGCCCTTGGAGGCCAGAAGAGGGCACTGGATCCCTTGGAACTGGAGTTACATGAAAGCTGAACTCTGGTCCTCTGCAAGAGCAACCAGTGAGAGCTCTTACCTACTAAGCCATCTCTTCAGCTCTACTCCCTGTTTTTTTAAAGATTTTTTTTTTGCTGGGCAGTAGTGGTATATGGCTTTAGTCTCAGCACTTGGGAGGCAGAGGCAGGCAGGTCTCTGAGTTCAAGGCCAGCCTGGTCCACAGAGTGAGTTTCAGGACATCCGGGGCTAAATAGAGAAACCCTGTCTTGAGAAACAAAAACAAGTTCAATTCCCAGCACCCACAGACAACTGTCTGTAACTCCAGTTCCAGGGATTCTGACACCCTCATACCGGTGCACACAGAATAAAATTAATTATATTTGTGTGCATGTGTCTGTTTATGTGTGTGCAAGTGCCGTTAGAGGCCAGAAAAAGGCATCAGCTCCCTAGGAGTTAGAGTTACAGCTGGTTGTGAGGCACCCAATGTGGGTGCTGGGAACTGAGAAAGGAGCAAATGTTGTTAAGCACCGAGTCATTTTTCTAGCTTCTGTTTCTTTTGTTTTTTCTTGTTGTTTGAGACAGAATCTTGAATATGTAGTCCAGGCTAACCAGCCCTCCTGTCTGAGCTTCCAAAGTGCTGGGAGTAAAGGCGTTTGTCACTGCTCCCAGCACTGAAGAGCTATGCTTCTAAAGAATGCACAGGAAATGTTTCCAAAGGACTAAGCATATAGACTAAGCACTTTTTTCTGAACCCCCATATATTTATCTCTGAACCCTAAAACCCAAATTAAGGCTCATGCATATATTAGCAAAACACTAACACTTTGAATCAAACAGAAAATAAAGTGAAACAAAGATCTGTTCTAGGAAAAAAGCTACACTAACATCTCACAGATTACAGTGTATGAGATTAGTCAGAATGTCTCGTTAAAATTTAGATGCTAGGAGCTGAGTGTGGTGACGCAAGCCTTTAATCTCAGCGCTCAGGAGGTAAAGGAGAATGCATCTCTGTGAATTCGCTCCAAGCCTTGTCTACATAAGAGAATGTCAGGATAACCAGAGCTACAGTGAGATCCCCTGTCTCAAAAAAGAAAAAAAAAAAAGGAGGAGGAGGAGGAGGAGGGCTGGAGAGGTGGCTCAGAGATTAAGGGCAGTGACTGCTCTTCCAGAGGTCCTGAGTTCAATTCCCAGCAACCACATGGTGGCTTACAGCCATCTATAATGTGATCTGATGCCCTCTTCTGGCCTGCAGGTGTACATGCAGGCAGAGCACTGTATATATATAAAATGAATAAATACATCTTTAAAAAAAAGAAGACTCCTAAAAAAATTAGTAAAGCTTTGATGCTGGGGTTAGATGACGCAGTGTAGTAAAGCATGTGCAATGCCTAGGTTTAATCTCCAGATCTGCAAAAACAAACAAAAAATGAAATGAGAATGTACCTAGATTTTCTTATTCAGTAAATTAAAGGAGGAAATGGATGATTTACATTCCTAATAGGGTGATAGCACTGATATTGGACCACATTTTGGTTTTTTAATTTTTTTTATTTTTTGAGACAAGGTCTCTCTGTGTAGCCTTGGCTATCCTGAACTGACTTTGTAGACCAGGCTGGCTTCGAACTCACAGCAATCCGCCTGCCTCTGCCTCCCAAGTGCTGGGATTAAAGGCGTGCGCCACCACGCCCGGCTTGGACCACATTTTGATGACCAGGTTATTACATTAAAACTTATAAGGCATCTGGTGAGATGGCTCAGTGGATAAAAGCATTTGCTGTGCAAGCCTGAGGACCTGAGTTCAATTCCTGGAATCCACATTTGCAGGAGAGATTAAACAGTTTCCTTTGACTTCCACATGTTCACTGCGGCACATGGATGTCCATGCTTACACACACACATCATGCACTCATATAATTATAAAAAGAAAACCAACCAAACAAAAGACACCCAATAGAGGATGGGGAGAAGGCTCGATAGATAAAGCTCTGTTGCACCAGCATGAAAACCTGGGTTCAGATCCTCAGACACAGTAACACAAGCACCTGTAATCCCAGTACTCTTGTGAAGAGATAGGAGGCGGAAACAGGGTAATCCCCAGACACGTATAGGCCAGCAAGCCTGATGTATGTAGCAGAAATACAACAAAGAAACCCCGTCTAAGGGAAACGTGAGGACGACTGACATCAGACACACACACACACACACACACACACACACACACACACACACACACACACACACACTATAGAGGCTACCTCATACCCCTAAAATTAGTTTCTACAGGTAAAGGAATTTACTATCAACTGGAAACCAAAAATATTATACAGAAAATTACAGAAATAATTTCTAAGCTTGCCCTACCTACCGTCGGTATTTTGAGTCAGGGTTTCTCTATATAACAGCCCTAGCTGTTCTGGAACTTACTCTGTAGTCCATGCTCCCCACCTGCCTCTGTCTCCTGAGTGCTGGGATTAAAGGCGTGTGCCACTACTGCCAGGCTAATTTCTAAGTTTTAAACTGCATGATTCTTTAAGTAGCTGGAGAAAGGTCACAGCTTCCTACTCTATCCAGCCTGGATGAAGTCATCCCTTGGCCATTAGATCCACTCTGTATGCATCCTAACATTAGTTACTCAGTTTCTTTCTCACACAAATCACCAGTCACACTACAGCAACACTTGTGTTCAAGTAGCCCTTTTTGTACTTAAAAACTATCCCCCTAACAGTGAGTACTGATGCTGCCAATTTTGCTAGGCCAGAGAAGACAAAGAAGCACTTCACTTAAATAAAAAAAAGGCTAAAAGTTTTCAAGCCAAGTATGGCACCGTACACCTGTAATCACAGCATTTGAAAGACAAGATGACAGTGAGCTCGAGGCCAGCTTGAGTTATAGAGGAAGGTTCTATTTTCATGAAATGAAATAAAATGAAAAGCTCTTAACTTAATAAAAAAAAAAACTAAAAAATAAAAAAAACCAAAAAAATAAAAATAAAAATAAAATAAGATAAAAAGAAAAAAACTTACGCTGAACTAGCTAGTATCTTAGTATTGACAGTAAGAATGACTCTTGAGCAAAATGTGGTGGTATAAACCTTTATTCCCAGCACTTGGGACAGAGGCAGGCAAGTGGCTCTCTGAGAGTTCAAGAGCCAGCCTGGTTTATGTACCAAGTTCTAGGCCAGTCAGGCTCCTAAAGGAAAAAAGAAAGCAATAAAGCAAGAAAAAAAGGATGGGGTGGAGTGCTGGAGAGATAGCTCGGCACTGAGAAGCAGTTGCTATCTTTGCAGAAGACCAAAGTTCAATTCACAGCATCCCACAGCATCTTACAGCATCCCACAGCATCCCACAGCATCTCACAGCATCCCACAGCATCCCACAACATCCCACAGCATCCCACAGCATCTCACAACATCCCACAGCATCCCACAGCATCCCACAACATCCCACAGCATCTCACAACATCCCACAGCATCTCACAACATCCCACAGCATCCCACAGCATCTCACAACATCCCACAGCATCTCACAGCATCCCACAGCATCTCACAACATCCCACAGCATCCCACAGCATCCCACAGCATCTCACAACATCCCACAGCATCCCACAGCATGCCGCAGCATCCCGCAGCATCTCGCAGCATCCCACAGCATCCCACAGCATCTCACAGCATCTCACAGCATCCCACAGCATCTCACAGCATCTCACAGCATCCCACAGCATCCCACAGCATCCCACAGCATCCCACAGCATCCCACAGCATCTCACAACATCCCACAGCATCCCACAGCATCCCACAGCATCTCACAACATCCCACAGCATCCCACAGCATCTCACAGCATCCCACAGCATCTCACAGCATCCCACAGCATCCCACAGCATCTCACAACTGTCTGTAACTCCAGTTCCAGGGAATCCAATGCCCTTCTCTGACCTCCTTGGACAATGAATGCATAGGATATATTTTCATACACATAAAATAAAAATAAATCTTCAAAAGAAAAATTCTTGTTTTGCCCCTCCCCCATTTCCTTTCTATTTATTTATTTTGTGACGGGTTACATAGCCCACACTGGCCTTGAAACCATGTAGTCTAAGGTGGCCTCGAACTCTAGGCAATCCTCCTGCCTCGACCTCTCAAATGCTGGGGTTACAGAAGGACACCATCATACCTGGTCTACACAATGGGTTCCAGGACAGTGAAACCCCGTTTCGGAAACACGCGCCTCCCAAACAAAACACACCACATCTCTCTCTCTCTCTCTCTCTCTTTTTTTTTTTTTTGGTTTTTCGAGACAGGGTTTTTCTGTGTAGCGTTGGTTGTCCTAGACTCGCTTTTGTAGACCAGGCTGGCCTCGAACTCACAGTGATCCGCCTGCCTCTGCCTCCCAAGTGCTGAGTACAACACATCTCTTTTCTTCTTAGTATATGCAGATCGAGATTGCCAATTCCCCAGTATGCCCAGGATATGACACACCTCTCTCCCTAAGACACCAGAGAGGCAATGGCCGTCTTACCTGCTGAGAACAGGTTCTGGTAGTTCTCCAGCATCATCTCCCTGTAGAGGTCTCTCTGAGTTGGATCCAGTATAACCCACTCCTCTTGGGTGAAGTACACAGCCACATCATCAAAGGTCACCAAGTCCTAAATCACATGCATGTCAGCCTAAGTAACAAGTCACCAATGTTCACTACAGATAAAGACGTGAAACCCAACACTTGTCAGAGACCTGAGAGCTTCCACAGTCTGCCTCAGGGACTGGTGGTCTAGGAGATCTCCCTGTCCACAGTCAGAGTCCATTTCCTATGGATACATAGCTTTTGTGACTCTTCTCACAGCTAAACAAATAGTCCTTCTATTCCCCTAATATTCCTGAGCACATCACATATACTTGACAAACAGGGTTCGATAAAGTCCTATGTTGGGAGATACAACTCAGTGGCAGAGTGCTTGTCTAGCATATTCAAGACCTTAGGTTCAATTCTAAGCACAGAAAAGAGCCCCCCACCCCTCACCCCCCCCCACTCCACACACACATACTCCTTGGCCCCTCAGCGCCTGTGGGTGAGCCAGCCCTGAGGGCATGAGAGCAGAAAAGAGGTAGACACCTTGCCTAGGCAGCACAGTAGAGCTGGTCCTGGTAGTGTGGGCATAGGTGAGCTGCTGCTGCTGCATGGGTGAGCTAGTTGGGGCAGTGCTGGAGGGCTGGCCCTGGAGGTGTGGGAGAGCTGGTGGGCTGACCCCCTCAGCTACCACCAAGGCCCAGATCCAGGGCTTTGAGTTGATCTACCCCATCCATGAACTGCTGGAGCTTGTGAAGGGCCTGTCCTGCAGATCCACAGCAGGAGGATTGCCGTAGCACAGGACAAGACACCTGGGAGGAATCCTGGTGAACCTCCAGTATCGATAATGTAGCAGAAGCCAGAGGCCTCGAACCAGACCAACAACTCCTTAGCAGTGAACACTGGCAAGTAAAGACGTGTGGACAAAAGGGCATACTGTGGGACACACGGTGATACACTACAGCTTCCATGACGAAATGTTTTTGTTTTATTTTTTTTTTTAATTTTCTTTTGGAGGGAGGTTGCAAGGGTGGATATGAAGGAACCAGATGTGTGGGATTAAGGTGAATGATGTAAAATTCACAAGGAATCAATATAAAGTTAACAAAAACAAAAACAAAACAAAAAAAATAAGAAAGAAAGATTTGAGCCAGGCGCGGTGGCACACACCTGTAATCCCAGCACTCGTGGAGGCAGAGGCAGGTGGATCTTTGTGAGTCTGAGGCAGCCTGATCCTCACAGCAAGTCCAGCTTTCCACCTTAAAATTCTGTCAGAATATTTGGCAAAATAGCAAACACACCTGGGTTACCGTGAGTATCAGCATTAATCAGTAGTTACTGAGATTCTGAGTAGAACTTCAGATAACATCTCACCAGCAAGTGTGGTGAAATTCAACTTCCGAATCGGTCTTAATATCCTGGCTCTCTGACGGAGTAGAGTCACATCTACCTAGACACAAACACTTCTACCTGGTGCAGGCACGCTTGGCATCTCTTGACACGGTCTCCGCCTACCTGATAGCGTTCTCTGAGGCAGTGCGCCCCCATGTTCTCTGCCTTTTTCCTTTCCTCGAAGCAGACAGGGTCAACAGAAAGAAGAGCACCTGGAAGAAAGAGACGGTGTGAGAACTCAACGGCTGCCACCGTCGTCATCCTCCTTCTCCAGTGTCGTCTACCCTCGTGTCAAACCCGGGCAGCCCTGTCTACTTGAGAAAGAATTAAAAACATACACGATTTTTAAAAATACTTTTAGGGCCGCACATGGTGGCGCACGCCTTTAATCCCAGCACTCGGGAGGCAGAGGCAGGCGGATCACTGTGAGTTCCAGGCCAGCCTGGTCTACAAAGTGAGTCCAGGACAAGCCGAGGCCACAAAGAGAACCCCTGTCTTGAAAAACCAAAAAAAAAAAAAAAAAGCTAATTTACTAGCACATGGTGGTCTACAACTACCCGTAACTCCAGTTCCAGGAAGCACATGATATAATCGTACAAATAAGCAACACACGCACATAAAATAAAATAAATCTAAACATTTTTTTTAAATGAAACTATTTTATATTTACTTATGGTATGTATAGAAATGTAGAAATGCTATAGCATATACATGGAAGACAGCTTGCAGGAATGGGCTCTCTCCCTCCACCATGTGGGTTCCACGTAACTAAACTCAGCTCACCAGGGTTGGCAGCAAGTGCCTTTACTCACTGAACCATCTTGCTGGTCTTATTTATTTTCTTTGCTGAGACAGGGTCTCACACAGCCTAGGCTAGCCTTGAACTCCCGATCCTCTTTCCTTGCCTCCTGGGTGCTGAGATTATAAGCAGGCACTACCATGCCTGACTGCATATACACATTACTGCCAGACATTGGAGCAGTTCTGTCTCACCTGGGGTCAGTAAGGAATCTGTAAGCCGTGTTACCCACCAGGAAAACTGCCAGCCCAGAGAAACGACATCTTCGCTTGCCATGGTGATTAGGTAGCACACTGTTCTGTCCGCCCAGAGAGTGATCTACAGAGCTCTATTTTTTTCTTTTGAATGAGTTTATTAAGAATGTAACAAGCAAAAGCAAACATATAATTAGAATAGAGTAGATGGAAGGAAGCATCAGATATACGGCAAGACACCGGCACCCACATGCTCAAAACACGCAGCAGGCTTTGCCTGGGGAAGCCACCTTGAGGTAGACAGCTGAGAGTCCCAGATGGAACAGTGTCCCCTTTGGGTGACTTCTGAACAAAGGAAGAAAATACCATGACTTCAAAGACGGCTGCCTCCTCTTTCTGCATGCCATCCAGCAGATGGTGTCTCTTTGAACATGTGAGTTGAACATTGCTTAGCAGCTGATTAAATGCCAACCCGGGTCCAGAGTGACCCGCCAATCATCTCGCGGGCTTGTGACTATATTATGATCAACATGTGACTCCACTGATGTCCATGTTCTAATTTCTCTATCCTCCTAATCCCTCTTTCCCTGTTCTCATGATCCCCTTTCTCTTGAAGGTCCACACAAACCTCTAGGTAACAGGAGATGATAAATATTCAGAGACTTTGCAAATATAACCAAAGTCTGAAGTGAGGATTTAAACTTTTTTTTTCTTTTTTTGAGAAGATGGGCATGAGCATCCCATCCCTTGGTACTTGACTAGAGGTCAGAGGGCAGCTTCCAGGAATCAGTTCTCTCCTTCCACCATAGGACCCAGGAACTGAGCTCAGGCTGTCATGTCTATGGAGCAAGTGCCTTTAGCTAGTGAGCCATCTCACCAGTCCCAATTTACTTTTTAAATGTTTTTCAGAGACTTTTGGCAGCTCCTATAGGCAGGTTAAGGAGTTACCTATAGAGTGATTCCACCTCCAGATGTATGTGTGTGTGTGTGCGCTCCAATGCTTGAGGAGACCAGAGAACAATCCCAGGTGTTGTTCTTTGGGAGCTGTTCAGCCTGTTTTATGAGACAAGGACTCTCAATGGGGAGCTTGCAAGCAGCTCAGGGACCCACCTGTCTGCCTCCCCAGTGCTGGGATTACACACCCAAGTCACCACACCCAGCTCTTTTTATGTGGGCGCTAGAGACTGCCTACAGGTCCTCAAGTTTACATGGCAACCACTCTCAAAGTATGACCTCTCTGTGGTCCTAACCGACCCTCCAGCTACCACTTTACCTCTGGGGAAGGAGTCCCCCAGCTTCTTAACTGCTCTTGAGTTTTGCTCACAGTTTCCCATTTCCACATAGCCCTGCCTCTTCACCCTAGCTCAAAGACCCGGCAGCTGGATCTTTTCCATGTTTTGTTATCAGCTATCGGTCTCCCCTCAACACTTCTCCGCCCTTTAATGCACTTTTTGTTTTGTTTTGAGAGAACACCTCACGCTGTAGCTCCGGCTGCCCTCAAACCTCCTACGTGCTAGGATTACAAATGTGAGCCACCAGTCCCAGCTACTAACGCATTCCGTCACTGATGTTCTTGTCACCGTCAGCAGTGACGGCGGTGACGGGACTCAGGCCATCACACATGCCAGGCCAAGTGCCTCATCGCTCAGCTGTACCTCCATCCTTTTTTCTTCTTCCTTCTTCTTTTTAAAAAGGGGCTGGAGAGTTAGCCCTCTGCTTTCCAAGGAGGAGAACCAAAGTGCAATGTTCAGACCCCACATAAGAAAGACTGGGTATGGAGCTGGCGACATGGCTTAGAGGCTAAGACCTGAGTTTGGTCCCCAGCACCCGCAAAGGGTGGTTTACGGTCACCTGGAACTCCAGCTTCAAGGGAATGAGACACCTCTGGCCGCCACTAAAAAAACCCAAAAGGTAAAAACAAAACAAACAACAAATAGGACCAATAAGATAGCTCAGCTCAGCTGGTAAAGCCAAGCTGAGGAGCTGAACTGGATGCCGCAGACTCACTAGTAGGAGAGAAGCAATTCCTGCAAGTTGTCCACTGACCTCTACAAGTGGGTCTTGGCATCTGCACATGAACACACGCACACACACAATTTAAAAAATTAAATGTTATAACAATACATACATCATTGAGACCTGAAGTATGACTAGTCACAAATAAGCATTCGTAAAATTTAGTTTAAAAACAAGCCAAACAACCAAAAGCCCAATGTATCACTATTTTAAAAGTCACTTAATTTTTTGTTTATGTGTGTGTGTACCTTTGTGTGTGCAGGTACTTTCAGGGATCAGGCGAGGGCATGGATTCAAGAGAGAGATTTAGGTTGTTGTGAGGCTCCACGTGGGTTCTGGGAACCAAATTCGGGCCCTCTGGAAGACCAGCCATCTCTCTTACAAATCAGCCATCTCTCCAGCCCCCTAATTATTTATTTTTATTGACTATACTCAGTATTTTGTATGTATTGAAGTCAATTAAAATGTAGTAAAAAGTAACAAAAGCATTTATTTGCCTAAGATTAGAAAAGATCCCCTTGAACCACTTATGTACATATGTGTACATAAAATCAATATAAATAAAAATATATACATGCAATATACATTTATAGATCCCCCTTCCTCCCTCGCTTGGGGGAGGAATCCAGGGCTGGCAGAGACAGAGTCCACATACCCACTCCTAAGCCTACTCTCTCCCAGCGCTCACCGGTGCACGTGGCAGTTGCCAGGCCCGTGAGGCGGGACAGTCGGGGCCACCCTTTAACGTGTATCCAATGGCTAAAAGATCTTTTCTTGTGGTTTAAAAAAGAGGAAATAAAATGGCAAATGCATAGAAAAAAAGAAAAAGTATAAAGGTTTGGGATCTTCTGAAATAGATAAAATAATAGCTGCGCCCAAGACAGGACATTACGACAATTTTACCACGCTCCCGACCTCAGCCCGCGCGCAGACCCCCAGGGAGGCCCAGGCTACCGCAGACCCGCTCAGGAGAGCTGCGACGCCGGCGGCCCGGTCTACCTGCGTCCGACAGCGATCTTGTCCACCTCAGGACGTCGTTGTCAAAATGAATCCCGTACTATCCGTGCAGAACTCACGGCTCAGTACCGTAAAGACTCCGAGTCGCTCGCGGAGATTGATGGAAAGCTAGCCACGATGACGCTACTTCCTGTTTTGCTTCCAGAGGGGCGGGGTGGAGTTTTAGACTTCCGGCTTCTTGAGGGGGGCTTACCCCAGATAGACCAAGGAATAGTAGTTTAGTCAAAGAAGTGTAGGGGAAAGATGGTCTCAGTTAAGGAAGGGAAGGTCAAAGGCGGCCTCAAGCAATACGGCCTGTGGCAAGAATTCTCATAGGACCGAACTCAGGGATGGATGCGGCGGTGAAAGGACCAGAGTGGAGTGGGGGCGTGGGGTTAACCATGCTAAAAAAATGCTTATCAAAGTAGTTTAGTCAGGCAGGGTATGTAACTCTTCTTTTTCTTTACATCTGTGTATTTGTGTGTGTACACATATAAGCCATGGTTCTCATGTAAAGGTCTGAAGACAAGTTTTGGGGGGATGGTCCTCTCTCCTTTCACTATGATGATTCTGGGGATGGAACTCAGGCTCAGTGGCAAGCACTTTTACCTGTTGAGCTGCCTTGCCAGCCTGCCCACACATGACTTTCTTTCTTATATAAGTTTGAATAGCTTACATGTACTTATTTAGCTGTGCCTACTATGCTGTAATGTGCATTACAGCATAGTAGGCACAGCCTGCATATACACCTGCATGCCAGAAGAGGGCATGAGATCTCACTATAGATGGTTGTCAGTCACCATGTGATTGCTGGGAATCGAACCCAGTTCATCTGGAAGAGCAGCCAGTGCTCTTAACCTCTGAGCCATCTTTCCAGCTCAATGTACTGTATTTTCACTTTGTTCACTTTTAAGTATTTTAAAAAATTTTTTCCTCATACCTTTTTTCTGATGCACTATTTTAAGTTCCCTGTAAGTTGCTTTGAAGTTAATTTCCAAGTATTTTATGCCACGGTTTCCATGTGGAGTTCCAAGTTATGGGGGTCATTGCTCTCTTTCCATCCTACTCTGCAAAGCACCTTTATCCATCTTGCCTTGAGCCATCTCACCAGCCCAAGTTCTTACTACTGATGAAAGATTTGAGTGGATGTGGAGGGGTGCATTCCTCCATGGTCTCTTGGCATGTACTCTGAGGCTCTGTTACAGAGTACTGCTGGAGCTGGGCGTGGCTGCACATGCCTTTAATCCCAGTAAGGCAGGTGTGTGCAGGTTTCCGATGCTTCCCAGTGAAAAATGTTATACATCCTTTGGATCTTTCAGCCATTTACCTTTTTATTTAGTTAGGTCAATGCAAATCCATTCCATGAGAAGTTGCCAAGAATCAGAGCATAAACACAAATACAATATACAAACCAAACAGATGTAGAGCGTTCAGCGTTCAGGTATGAAGCTGAAGGGAGTGTTCATTCACATGCTAGGTGCTGCAGAGGTTTATTCATCTATCGGTTTTAGGGCAGTGCTGAAGATCAAAGCCAAGGCCCCACACATGCCAGAAGCCTTCTACCACTTCTGCTACTAAGTTACCTCTAACTTTTTATATCTTTGAGTCTATGTAGCTTACATTTGCCTCAAAGTCATCCTCCTGAGGGCTAGGATTAAGGGACTGATCCACCATGTACTTGCTGTATGTCTTTCTTCCTTTTTCTCCTTCCTTCCTTCTTCCTCTCCTTCCTTCCTCTTTCTTTTTAGAGACAAGATATGGGTTGGAACTCACAGAGATCTGTTGCCTCTGCCTCCTAAATATTGAGACTTAAGGCATGTGCCACCATGCCCAGCCTGTGTTTGTTTCTAAAAATGGAGAAAGATGGCCTTGGTTATCAAGGATACTGTAGCCACATCTGACAGTTGAACATCTAAGGATCAATGCGTGGCCATACAGAAAGAGATTGCAGAGTAGACTGATTTTTTTGGGATGGGATCTCACCATGTTGCCTACACAGGCTTGAACTCCTGAACTAAAGCAATATCTGTGCCTCCACCATGCACAGCATGCCCAGCTTGGAGTGTATCAAAGCAGTTTTATTTATTTAGGTTTTTCAAGACAGGGTTTCCCTTGTAGTCCTGGCTGTCCTGGACTCACTTTGTAGATCAGGCTGGCCTTGAACTCAAAGATCCACCTGCCTCTGCTGCCCAAGTTCTGGGATTAAAGGTGTGTGCCACCATGCCCAGTTAAAAGCAATTTTAAAAGATATAGTGGAAGCATGTGTGGTGGCACACACTAATTCTAGCCTGCAGGAGGCAAAGGCCAGTAGATCTCTTTCAGTTCAAGGCCAGTCTGGTCTACATTGTGAGTTCTAAGCCAGCCAGTGCTACATAATAAGACCCTGTTTCAAAAACCAAAAACAACAACAAAACTCAGGCCAAAATACCTACTGCAGAATGAAGCCCACTTCTTAGACTAGGTTTTATCTGAAAATATTCCTAACATAAAGGGTTCCAAATGAAACTACTCTGACCCCTAGGGTTCAACACAGCCAAACCCCAAGAGGCTCATTATTCATGTACCTGTCTTTTGAATTTCAAAGTGTGTGTGTGTGTGTGTGTGTGTGTGTGTGTGTGTGTGTGTTTGCTTGTTTGAGACAGGGTTTCTCTTGTAGTCTTTGCTGTGCCTGCCTCTGCCTCCTGAGTGCTGGGATTAAAGGTGTGGTACCACCTCACTCGGCCTCTCTCTCTCTCTTAAAAACAATGTCTCAATTAATGAATCCTTGTGTTTGTTTTTTCAACACAGGGTTTCTCTGTGTAGCCTTGGCTGTCCTGGACTCGCTTTGTAGACCAGGCTGGCCTCAAACTCACAGCGATCCATCTGCCTCTGCCTCCTGAGTGCTGGGATAACAGGCCTGCACTACCACGCCTGGCATGAATCCTTGTTTCTCAGAGTCTCACTATGTAGGATGAGGAACTTGTCATTGTCCTGCCTCCC
This sequence comes from Acomys minous, assembly GCF_964271855.1. Classification (NCBI taxonomy): domain Eukaryota; kingdom Metazoa; phylum Chordata; class Mammalia; order Rodentia; family Muridae; genus Acomys; species Acomys minous. The sequence continues at coordinate 83,248,756 of NC_140494.1, read as the reverse complement.
CAATGCAGGGCTCTCGATCCTTTCTCAGACATTAAAATGGCGATGTGCATACATAATTCTACTGAATCAAGAAACTGAGGTAGGTCACTTTAGCTCCAGAGTCCAAGGGCATATTGGCAAACAGGAGACAGAGCTCCCCAAATACATTTATTTTTTACTTTAAAAAAAAAATACTTTTAAGTATACACACTTGGTGTTGGGACTGTAGCACAGTTGATAGAGTGCTTACCTAGCATGCTTGAAACGCTGGGGGAGGCCAAAGGAGGATCAGAAGTTCAAGGTAAGTCTCCGTGGTACATGAGGTTGAGGATAGCCACCGTTAAATGTGAACCTGCCTCAAAAAACAAGGACAGAAACTTTGATCTTAGGTTCTACCACTCTCATTGTATTTGGGCAGAACTTCCCTCTGAGATATCATGATTTAGGTTCATTAAAACCTTTCTCCCCCACTGAGGTGGGGTCTCGAATAGGCCAGGCTCCCAGAAAGTTGTAGACACCCTGCTTCATCCTCTTGGGTGGGGCCATTACAGGCGCACACCACCACACTGGGCCCATTCTGGTTGTTTAGATCCTACGAGGACTACAGATACTTGTTGGATCAGGCAACTCACAAAATTGGATCAAGTATGCAAGTTTCCCTTGCTTCCAAAGTTACTTCCTGGGGAAAGTGGTAGCAGGCCCACTGCTGGCATTGCCATTCTCTTCTGTCATCATGTGGGGTCCAGGAGTTGGACTCAGTCTTCCTGATTTGGCAGCAAGCATCTTTAACCATTAAGCTATTGGTTCTCAACCCTTTGCGGGGGTGGGGGTGGGGTTGAACTTTTCACAGGGGTTGCACATCAGATATTTACATTACTACCCATAACAGTAGCAAAATTAGTTATGAGGTAACAATGAAAATGATTTTGTGATTGGGAGTCACCACACCATGGGGAACTGTATTAAAGGGTCACAGTGTTAGGAAGGTTGAGAACTCTGTATCAGGCCACCCTGCAGTATGTACATTTTATGAACATACTGCAAGTTGTGGTTTTGATGTGAATTCTAACTTCAAATACTTTTGGGGACAATATTTTGTAAGAGGAAAGGAACCAGTAGCAGGGGGCATGAGAGTACACAAGGGAATGGGAGTAAATATGAGCAAAGCACATGATGTACCTGTATGAAAATATCCTGAGGAAATCCATTATTCTGTTACTTTTTCTTTTTTTGAGGCTGGGGAGTGCATACGTGGAAGTTAGAGGACTCCCTGAGGATGCTGGCTCTCTCCACCATGTGGGTCTGGGACTGAACTCTGGTCAACAGGCTTTGAGGCAAACACCTCTACCCACTGAGCCATCTTGCTCATTTTATATACTGATTATACATGTTCTATTTTTGTGTGCAGCGTAGTCAACATGAGTGTGCATGTATGCACATATGGAGGCCAGAGCAGAACAAGATTGTTGCCTTTTTCAATCACTCTGACCTTTTAGCCCCTTGAGACAGTTTTTCACTGAACTGAAAGTTCACCTTTAATGTAGGCTGGGTGGCCAGTGAGCTCTTGGGATCTACCTGTCTCCACCCTAAAGGCTGGGCTTGTAGGTGTGCGCAGCCACACTCAGCGCTTTATACATGTGCTGGGATTGAAAAGCAGGTACTTATGCTTGTAGAACTAGCAATCTTACCCATCAATTGTCTCCCAGCCTCCATTATTTTTATAAGGTGCCTCTTCAGTGCCCTTCATGCCCCTACTTGCTGCTGGAAAGTGGTGTTCTTAGTGTCCAGTGTGTCTCATGGCCACAAAACTACCTGGAGGCTGGGGACATGCAAATGGCAAGGGAAGGCATGCCTGTCTCACGGGCATTAGCATCACCCCCTCCCACTGCTTTTGTCAGAAATGGAGATCCTATGATAATTTGATGCTTACAGGGAGAAAATAAGATTAGACATAAATGCTGTCATCAATAAACTAATACAAAATTGAGACTTCACGCAAGGGTGTGGCCACAACCTGCCATCACAGCATTTAAAAAGAGAAGGCAGGAATTAGAGAGATGGCCCAGCAGTTAAAAGTACATACTTGCAAAGGACCCAAGCTCTTTTCTCAGCACCAACACTGGGTGGCTTAAAACTGCCTGTAACTTCAGCTCCATAGGATCTCACACCTCTGGCTTCTGTGGGCACCTACACTCACCCACACACAGATGGCACACATATCCATAAGTTTTCAAAAAGATTGGTGTTTTGTTTTGTTTTTGAGATAGGATCTTACTATGTAGTTCTGGCTGTCCTGGAACTCACTATGTAAACCAGGCTAGCCTTGAACACACAGAGGTCCACTCACATTTGCCTCCCAAGTACTGGGATCATAGGCACACACCATTATGCCTGGCCAAAAAAGAAAAATCTTTAAAAGAAAATTAAAGTGAAGGCAAGAGGATTACAAGTTCAATGTCACCTTCAGCTAAATAGTCAGTTTTAGGCCATCCTGGGGTACTGTCTCAAATAAGAGAATGCCTCAAACAAACGAAAACAAAACGTTCAAAACATGTAAAAGGCATTGCGACAACACATTTAAGAATATCAAGAAAACGTCTGAAATCACGGTAATAGTTGGAGAAATATGGAATGCCAAAATTAAGAAATCCTTAAGATACCATCACATACAAACTTGTACAGCCACATGAAAATCAGTACAGAGCTTCTTAGAAAGTTGTGAATAGAACTACCTCAGGCCCACATAGACCACTCTTGGTCATATGCCAGAAAAGACTGTAAATGGTACTATAGAGACAGGTGCTCAACTGTAGAGGAATGTCTTGTGTGTTGTATATAGCAAGTGTCAATAAAAATCTGATTGGCCAAGTAGCTGGGCTTAGAGGAGAGTAAGGAGGGACTTCTTAAGAGAGAAGTGGGGGGAATTCTGGGAAGGAAGATATTCCTTTTTGCTAGGAGACACAGAGGGAGACATCTGTGATCACGGGGTTGGGAGGACAGTTGGCCACGTGGCTGGATGAGGTAAGGTGGATGGGTTAACTTAGACGAGCTGGCTGAGAGTATGTCCAGCTAAGGTCTAAGCATTGTAATATTAAAAGGTCTTAGCGTCCTTATTTATATGGCTTAAAAGCTGCCCTGGCCTTAGGCCTTTTCACCAGGAGACAAAAACCACTGGTCTTCAACACTTAACCACATTCATTGCTGCTTCCTTGCTTGCTTTCATTTATTTACTTTTTTTTTTTTGAGACAGGGTTTCTCTGTGTAGTCTTGGCTGTCCTGGACCCACTTTGTAGACCAGGCTGGCCTCGAACTCACAGAAATCCACCTGCCCTGCCTCCCAGAGTGCTGGGATTACAGGTGTGTGCCACAACGCCCGGCTGCTTCTCTATTTGTAACAGCCAGAAATACATGAAACATTTACACAATGGAATATTACTCAGCTGCTAAAAAAAAAAAAAAAGAAAGAAAAAGAAAGAAAGAAAAGAAAAAGAAAAAAAAAGAAATTTGCAGGTAAATTGATAGAAGCAGGAAAAAAATCATCCTGAGGTAACCCAGAAACATAAATATGGTATGCATTCTCTTACATGTGGATAGTACCCATTAAGTAAACAGTAACCAAGCTATGATCTGTAGACTTAGATAGGGTAGGTACGGACGGAGGGCCTTGTGGGGGTGGTGGGGGGAGACACATGGATCTCCCTGTAAGGGAGAAATAGAACATAGATGGAGGAGGGGGAACTGGAGTGGGAGGATCAAATGGGGAGGGAGAAGAAGGGAATAAAGGAGGGAAAATAGGGAGGGACAGCTAAAACTAAGGATGACTTGAGGGGTCATATGGAAACCTAATATAGCAGAAGCTTTGTAAGCTATAGATCTGCATATACGTGAAAGAAATTTCATTGGAATCACCAAATAACTGGGGAAACAAAGCTCCCACTAGACATCTCTGGTCACTAAATGAAACCTCAAGTTCTGAGAATGGCTTACATCTATTCTAGTTGTTGGCCAGAGGGGCTTCGTGGAAACCCCAAAACAATCCAGGATACTGGCAAGGCTTTTGGTTGCTCTCCAGAAACTGAGGGCAAGGCCCTACTGCTGAAGACAACACACACATTACTCACTGAACATGGAGACGTTGTTGGTGCCCACCTAAAGCCTTCACTCCTCCTGACTAGTATTCCTGAAAGACACTCTGCATCCTACAAAAGGAGAAAGGTAACCACCAACCGACTATCAACTCCTCAGTCTACAATGGTGACCTGTGGCAAGATACACTGATATAATAGTGGAACAAAGCTTCATAGGAATAACCAGCCATTATCTGATTGGAATTTGGGCCTACTCCATGAGACGGAACCCATCCCTAACACTGCTCAGGCAGCCAAGAACTTAAAACTAGTTAGGCCGTGGTCTTGGGGGAAAACTAAATACTACCACTCTGCTAAAATAACATAGCGATAAAATGACTCCTAACAACATTCTGCTATACTTACAGATCAGTGTCTTGCTCAGCCACCATCATCATCAGAGAAGATCCCTCCTGAAGTAGACGGGAACAAACAGGCCCACAACTACAGTGTGCAGAGAGGGAGAGACCTTGGAATACCCAGTCCTAAACAGGATGTTTCCACCAAGTTCCTCCCCTCGGAGTACTGAAGAACAAGGCCTTTTGAACACAGTAGGAATGACACCCATATAAATTGGCAGAGAATATGGCACATGCACAGGGCCTGAACAGTTCTGAGCCAGCTGGGGTCTGTCCCAGGGGTTAGACGGGAAGTGGACACAAGTTCCATTTGTAACCCAGAAGCTATTTCTTCTCTTTGATAACCTCTCCCAAAGAAAAAAATTCGTTTTCTCCAATGGAGACTCACTGGGCGTGCAAGCCACTCTAAGGATAGGTACCACACCCAGCAATAGATGGCCAACAAAAACATGAACTCAATGGCATTATTAGAGGTTTCCTCCACCTTACAGGTCTTTGCATCTTTTTTTAAATTTTTATTTTATTTGCGTTGGTATTTTGCCTGCATGTATGTCTGAGAGGGTGTTGAGTCCTCTGAAACTGGAGTTACAGACAGTTGTGAGCTGCCATGTGGGTTCGCCAGCCAGCATCTATATTACTTTCCAATTTTGCGTTTTTAATGTGATTTCTATGTGTGTGAATCTCTCTCTACATCTGTTTCTTGTGCTTTTCTTTGGCTCTTTTCTGAGACAGGGTTTCTCTGTGTAGACTTGGCTGTCCTGGAACTCAAGGCTAGCCTCACTCAGAGATTTGCCTGCCTTTACCTCCAGAGTGCTGAGATTAAAGGTGTACGACACCTTTTGTCAGAGAGGCTGTGTGGGGAAATGTGGAGCTAAGGATATAGCTTAACAGTGCCAATAAAAAGAAAGAAAGCAAAATCCAAACAACAAAAACCAAACAAATGAAAAAGCTCCACAAAACAAAACCCTACAATGATGAAGTAATTTAAGATGTGTGAGTCTTAAAAATCAATTAAAAACACAGAGGGACCCCTACAATGAAAGAGCACTTGCTGCTAAGCCTGCCACCCCGAGTTTAATACCTGGAACTCACATGGTAGAAGAACTGCTTACTGCAAGTTGTCTTCGCTATGAATCAGCATGTGCTGCCTTCTACAAAATAAAAATGTAACAGAGTGGCAGCTGTACCCTAGGCACTGCCCAAAGCACAACAGTACATAAAACACCAACTATGAAGAAATGGTTAATACGGGCTTCTGTGGGAACAGTGCTGACTACATGAAGCTTCCTGTGCATAGTATTGAGAAAGGGCACAGTATGACGTACCTGCCACCCAGGTCTACTAGAGGCAAAAACAGAGGGACAGGAAGCTGGATATAAGCAAGAAAAAAGCCTTAGCCATAATATTTATTGAAATTTCTGCCAAGAAAGAAAAGTATGGCTGGAAAAAAAAACCCTTAAGATCAATAATTCTGAGTAATTCTGATGAGCCGAGTATAGGTGATGTCTCTGTGCATCTTCACTTCTGATCTGGATTGACTTAGGACATGTTTGGTGGGTTCCCAGAAAAGAATAGGTGTTGGAACCCTGGATTTGTTGTTTTTCTTTTCTTTTTTTAATGCTTCATTATTTATGTTTCTGTATGTGTACTTGCCTGGGGTACCCGGAACCGGAAGAGGAGGTCTGATATCTTGGAGAACAGGCAGCTGTGAACACTTCAGTGTGAGTGCTGGGAACTAAATGTGCTCCTCTGAAACAGTTCCAAGTGTTCTTAAGCACGGAGCTGTCCCTCCAATCCGTTTAACTGCTTGCCAAGCCATGCCTGACAACCCGAGTTTTGTTCCTGGGACCCATGTGGTGAAAGGCGGGGACAGATTCCTGTAAGTTATCTTCTGATCTCCACGTGTGCACTGTGCCAGGTAAGCCTATCCCACTCCACTCTGTTCACACAGAATAGCCAACAACCAGGGATTTTAAATTATAAAACACATGCCCCAAGCATTCAAGTTATTTGCAATCTTGAGGAATTACCAAATATCAAGTTATTTGGAATCTTGAGGAACCCGGGAGGCATTGTAGTATGATTTGAATCTGAAGTGGACCCCAAAAGCTCATGTACTGAAGGCTTGGACCCTAGGGCTGTAGTGTTCTGTGTAGGATGGGAGAGGTATCTGGATCATGGGGGCTCTGACTTTATCAATAACAGAAGATTTATAGATTCATAGCTTAATGTGTTTGTGGAAGGGATTTTGATAGTTTGTTTGCTTATTTATTTATGTCACTTTATCTAAAGTTGTGACAGAGGAATAAGACATTTTATCGACTGTTAGAAACATATTATGAATCTTAGCTGCTGTAAGCTACTACAGGATACCATGTTTAATAGTATAATAAGCCAACTAGAGACTCTACACTACACTAAAATAATGTTTATATTTCAAAAGTCCTCATATCACCAGATTGCTACCCAGAAGTTGTAGCAACCAAAATGAAATGGTGTTGTCTGAAGGAAAGAAAACATATCACTCTAGGAATATCCAGACAGATAACAAAGATCAAAATAAACAATATTATCCCACAGGCCTTACTGCTGCCAGCATACCACACTTCAGGCACATAGACAAAATGTCCACATAGTTACTTTCTCTTGGGTATGAATTATAATTTTTACTAAACACCGAGGATTAAGTTCATGTGACTTTCTAGCATTCCTTACCTTCATAGAGTTTTCTCAGCTGTTGGGACAAGTGAATTAAAAATACTTAGCAGAACTACAACCTTCTGTACATCTTATATCAATGTATTTCCCTTCATTGTGACATCTCACACAGTTAGTAAGTTCCTAGGAAACAGTGAGGGCTTTACTGTTTCTTTCCTTAGATTTGCAGGGCATCTTGAGTGTAGGTTCTTTTCATGTTTTCAGAGTAAACTGTCATAACTGGGGGCTGTTCCACAGCCTTTGTTTCTGAACAGTGTAAGTTCCAGCATGATGAAATCAAGATATGAGGGATTAAGGATTTTTGGCATTCCTCCGATCTGAAGTGATTCTGTTCACTGTGAGCTACTAGTGCTCAGTCAGTAGGGAAAATCTACTGTAGGCTTCCCTGCATTCTCAACAAAAGGTTTCTCTCTAGTGTGGATTTTTACATGGTGAATGAGGTTAGAGGATGAAGTGAAGGTTTTATCACATTCCGTACACTCATAGGGCCTCTCGCCAGTGTGAGTTCGGATATGTTCAGCTCGGCTGGAGGAAGTAGTGAAATCTTTCCCACAGTACTTACACTTATAGGGTTTCGTCCCAGTGTGAATTCGAGTGTGTTTAGTAAGGTATGAGAAATACTGAAAGGATTTTCCACATACATCACATTCAAATGGCTTTTCTACCATGTGAGTTTTTAAGTGTTCGTGTAGCAGATTGTACCTACGGTAGGCTTTCCCACACTCTTTACACTCATAGGGTTTGTCTCTACTGTGGATGGTTAGATGTTTGCGTAAGTATGAGGAGTTGAGGAAGGCTTTGCCACACTCCTTACATATGCATGGTCTCTCTCCACTGTGCGTTCTTAAGTGTCTGCGCAGGTATGAGGAAGCATGGAAGACTTTCCCACACTCACCGCATATGTGAGGCATCTCTCCACTGTGAGTTTTTCTTATGTGGTTGTGCAGGTATGAGGAAGTGAGGAAGGCTTTTCCACACTCCTTGCACATGTAGGGTCTCTCTCCACTGTGAGTTCTTACATGTCTGCGGAGATTTGAGTAAGAATGGAAGTCTTTTCCACAGTCTCCACATATGTAGGGTCTCTCCCCACTGTGAGTTCTTCCTACATGGTTCCGCAGGTATGAGGAAGTGAGGAAGGCTCTTCCACATTCCTTACATATGTAGGGTCTCTCTCCACTGTGAATCCTGACGTGCTGACTAAGGCGTGGGGATGAGGCAAAGGCTTTCCCACACTCTTTACATGCAAAGGGCTTCTCTGAAGCGTGGGTTGGTATGTGTGTTATAAGGCCTGACCGCTTAGCAAAGGCTTTTCCACAATCCTTACATTTGTACGGTTTCTCTCCAGTATGAGTTCTAAAATGTTCCACTAGCCTTGAGTAGGTAGTGAAGGCTTTCCCACATTCCTTACATTCATAGGGTTTTTCTCCAGTGTGGCTTCGTAGGTGTCTATTAAGATTTGAAGACCGTCCAAAGGCTTTTCCACAAATCTTACATGGATACGTTTTTATGGTGTGCACTTGAACAGACGCATCATGATTTGAGTGAGTAAAATGTCCAGTGTTCCATGTACTGTGAGTTTTCACATGTGTCTTGAAATATGAATGTTCACTGAAAATTTCTCCGCACTGTATATAGTAACAGAGTTCTCGTGCACTATGGCTTCTGCCCTGTTGATAAAGGGATGAATTATGGTTAGAGAACTTTTCAGACTTATTAAGGGAAATGATGATGATTTTTTTGCCATTTTCACTACATGCAAGACTCCAGACCCATCAGTTCTAATCTTAGAAAGATGCCTCAGTATTTTCGGTTTGTTAGTTTGCTTTTTGGTTTTTTGAGACAGGGTTTCTCTGTGTAGCCTTAGCTGTCCTGGACTCACTTTGTAGACCAGGCTGGCCTTGAACTCACAGTGATCCACCTGCCTCTGCCTCACAGAGTGCCGGGATTACAGGTGTGCGCCACCACACCAGCCTATTAGTTTTGTTTGTTTTTGAGACAGAGTTTTACTATGAAGAAGCCATGGCTGGCCTGAAGCTCTGTGTACACCAGGCTGGCTTCAAACTCACAGAGATCTACCTGTCTTTGCCTTCTGTATGCTGGGATTAGAGGTGTGTGCCACCATCCCTGACCCCTTGCTGTTCTAGAACTCACTCTGCAGGACAGGCTGGCCTCAAATTCAGTGAGCCATCTGCCTCTGCCTCTCAATTCCTTGGATTAAAGGCTTGCATCATCACACCTAGTCTTGCCTCAGCATTTTTATGAAACTATTTTAAGAATCTAAGAAATCAGTGACATATACATAGGATTGTGTATTTAGGTGGACTCTATCCCAAGTTTTGACCTAGACTCTAAGACATTTCTCTTACGAGGGTGGCTATTACTTCTCTTATGTACTTATCATTTGTACTGATCTTTCTACAACATTTCCAATTCTTCCTGAGTCTGGTCAGTAAGAAGTCTCCTGGCTAATCTCATAATGCATCAACACTGTTCTTTCTCTTCTGTTGATAAATGAATAAATGGCAAATTATGTTTAACCTTTTTCATATTTTCTTTCAAACTGAGTGAAGCAACAGTAGTTGCCATTTGATTTAAGCTCAAAATAATCATTAAGATATACACAAATTTGGGCTGGAGAGACGGCTCAGTGGTTAAGAGCACTGACTGCTCTTCCAGAGGTCCTGAGTTCAATTTCCAGCAACCACATGGTAGCTCACAACCATGTGTAATGTGATCTGATGCATACTGTATACATAATAAATAAATCTTAAAAAAAAAAAAAGATATACACAAAATTGCCTTAAAAGGTAGTATCTAGTTACGCATTTTGGGCCATGTACTTATGGGATCTCTTTTTTGTTAATTGTGCTGAGTGAGGTAGGCAGATCTCACTGAGTTTGAGGTCTTCCTGGTCTAGATAGTGAATGGCAGGCCAGCCAGGGCTACAAAAGTACGACCCTGACTTAAATAAATGAAGTAAACAAATAAGATTACATTTAATCATCTTTGAGGCAGTGTCATGTAGAGGTAAAAGACAACCAGTGGAGTCAATTCGCTCCTACCATAAGAATCCTGTGGCTCCAACTCAAGTTGGCAGGTTTGGCATCAAGAGTCTTTACCCACTGAGCCATCTTTTTTTTTTTTTTTTTTTTTAAGATTTAGTTATTTATTATGTTAACAGTGTTCTGCCTGCATGTATGTCTGCAGGCCAGAAGAGGGCACCAGATCTCATTACACATGGTTGTGAGCCACCATGTGGTTGCTAGGAATTGAACTCAGGACCTAACCTCTGAGCCATCTCTCCAGCCCTCACTGAGCCATTTTGGGCAGAGGGATCTCTTAGAAGTTTTGTGATAGGTTTGGGACACCCCAACATTCATTATATTCACATTACTGCTCAGATCCACTGCTGTCCCCTCCTGGGTACATGCATTTGGTTTCCTATAATGGAATTCACACTCATCTGTGAATGAGGAAAATAACAAACATCTCTGGTCAATCTTACTGTTTGTATTCCACTGGAAGTCTGTCCCCTCAAAAAATCCTTATGCAATGTTGACTCTTTGGTGCCAAGTGGCATTTCCCATTCTGAAGATAAACAGAAAAATAAATAGTCATTACAGAGCTTAAAACCATAGGGCTTTTTAACTGTTCCACTGAACCTGGTTAGGAAGAAAGAAAAGTGTGATCATTTTGACAAGGTCAATAAATTGACTACACTAAGGACGTGAGTTTTAAATGCTTTATTTCAAACTGACTCTTTGAAGAAAATCATATTACTGGGCTAAAAGGTAGCAAAGATCTGAACAAATATACAACAGAAAATAAACATGAAACACAATAGGTCATTTTACAAAATTACAGGGAATCTGAGAGGGCAGAAGAGTCTAAGAAGCAGAGGACTTCATATTTTTCCAGGTATGTGGCCCACACTTAGAGCCATCACATGTGTCTTTAAAAGATCTCATACTCCAGCTCTAAACACACTCGTCACCAACACTCACCTTGGAGATCTTCTCTGTGCAAATCCTCCTCTTCCAACCAGGAGATCAGACTGGGCTTGATGACTTCACATCCTTACACATGGCAGGTGCATTCATGGAGGAAGTTCATGCAAAAGAGCATACAACTCAGTAGAATTCAGGAGCTGTTTGGTTTTTTGTTCTGTTCTGTTTTGCTTTATTTTTTGGACAGGATATCACTATGTAGTCCTGGCTGATCTATGTAGAGCACGCTGCCCTCAAACTCACAGAAGCTGCCTGTCTGCCTCCTGAGTGCTTTGATTAAAGGTGTGTGCCCCAGGGCAGGCCATGAAGCTGTGCTTCTAGCAGGGCAATTGTTTCAGAGACGTTAGACAGGCAAATGCTGCCTCACTATTCCCTGATGATTAATTAATGCTGAATTGAGACGCTCCGATTAATGATTATAAATAAACACTCTAAAAAAGCACTAATATTTCAAGTCAAATAAAGAGTGAGACAAAGATAATTTTACTTTCAAATAGTAGGTTACATAGCATCAGCTCATCTGGGTTAAATTCATATATAAGCACTACATTTTTATATCCCCTCCCCCCACCCATAGTGATGGGAGTCAAACACAGGTACTGCATAGAACACCAAGCTATATCCCAACTCAACAAATTTAATTTTAAAAAAAATTAAGCACTAGGAGGTCTGGGGGGGGGAGGGGAAGGCAGGCAGATTGCTGTGATTTTGAGGCTAGCCTGGTCTACAAAGAGAATCTAGGACAGCTAAGGCTACACAGAGAAACCCTGTTGTGAAAAACACAATATTATTATTATTGTTGTTGTTGTTGTTATTAAATTTTTAAATTTGAGACAGGGTCTCACTATGTAACTCTGGCTGCCCTAGAATTCACTATGTAGACCAGGCTGGCCTTAAATTCACAAAGACACATCTGTCTCTGCCTCCCAAGTGCTGGGGTTGGAGCTATGCACCACCATGTCCAGTCAATAATTTATGGTTCTAATGGGTGATTGGCATTCATCTAGTACAGCATTTTGTAACCACCACAGAAAATTAAAATGCATAGCAGCCCCCACATATTCATGGTTTTGCTGTCTGTGGTTAGTTACATATTATTTCCCCTGTCCTGAATATATTAAATATAAATTTCCAGAAGAATTTCATATAAAATTGCACACCATTTTGAGCAGCATTATAGAATTTCACATTATACCTCTGCTCTACCTTGGATGCAAATCATCCGGTGCCCATCATAGCTACACTGAATCTGCTACCTGCTCATTAGTCATTTAAGCATCTTTCCAACTGAATAGCATCCTTGTTGCAATACGGCAAAACTTGCTAGGCATGGTGGCACAAACCTTTAATCCCAGTACTTCCACTTGGGAAACTGAGGGAGGTGGATTTCTGTGAATTCAAGGCCAGTTTGTTACACACTGAGTTCCATTTCAGCCATGGCTACATAGAGAGACTTTGTCTCAAAACAAACAAAAACCAATACAGCAACAGGTGTGCTCATGTAGCCCTCAGTTTTACTAATGGCTTCAAAACACAACAGTAGTCGTGATGGTAATTCAGATATGTCAGAGAAGTTGTAAAGTGCTTCACTTAAGCGAAAAGTTGAGAGTTCTAGACCATAAGGAAAATGGCTGAGGGGAAACCTATACGTTGAGGTGGCTAGTATCTACTTTAGTAGTTTGATTTATTTGAGTGTTTTGCCTTCATGTGTACTATGTGCATACAGTACCCCAGAGGCCAGAAGAGGGAGCCAGTTTCTGGAATTGGAATTACAGGCAGCTGTGAGACTCTCCCACAGACAGGGTATTAGCTGGTATGCAGTGGTATTAGGACAAAGTCTGTGTGCCTCTTGCTTTCCATTGCGTTCTGATCCCTCAGCAGCACACCAGGGCGTCCCATCCCTCTGCTCCCTAGGAAGCCATAAGGAGTGATGGCCGTCCTACCTGCTGAGGCCAGGTTCTGGTAGTTCTCCAGCATGACCTCTCTGTAGAGGTCTCTGTGAGCCTGATCCAATAAAATCCATTCCTCTTGGGTGAAGTCCACAGCCACATCATCAAAAGTTACTGAGACCTAAATCACACACACACACACACACACACACACACACACACACACACACACACACACCGTTTGAGTGACAATAACATATGCACCAATGTTCTCTGCAGTTGCAGAAGTGAGACCCCATACAGAAGCCCGAGCGCTTCCATTTGACTGCCCGCCCCAGGGCTTAGTGGTCTCAATGCCCCTCCCCCATCTACACTCAATGTGCCGATCTGCTCCAGTCACTTACTACCACTAATAATCCGCTGACAGGTGGCCTGACCTTGCCACGACCAGCCTAGAGCCTTCTCTCCATTTTTAAAAGTCTTCTTCTAAGCACGCTGCACATACAACCTTAACAATGACAGGTAAGTGCAGCACGAAAAGAACACTAGATCTTCTTTATCTTCTGTCATGATAACTGAACTAAACTGGACATTATTAATGTCATTTGGCATCGGGAGTATAAAGATTAACTAGAAATTACTGAAACCGTGGGATGATTTTGAGGTATTACCTCAACCATAGCAGAGACCCCACTCTCTCAGAAATTCAGCTAGGTGCTCAGTTCTTGAGGGGGCTTCTACCTGTTTGAGACGCTCTGGACTTAAGTCTGCCCTGAAAGTATAGCCACAGGTAGGGGTCAAGCGCGTCGCTTGTGAGACACAATTTCTACATACCTGGTAACAGTTTGTCAAGCAATCAGCCACCATCTTTTCCACTTTTATCTTTTCTTCAAGAATGGAGTTTGAGTCCCTACAGAGAGTTCCTGGAAAAGACAGAGGACATGAGAACCCAGAGTCGCCTTTAACCATTACACAGCCCTAATATGAAATCCACGTAAGGCTACACACCTGAGAAAACTCACCATATAAACAAACACATGATTCTAGAGCAGTCCTGTCTCAGCCAGAACCAGGAAACAAGCTGGTGAAGCATGCTACCCATCGGGAAAATGTCTCATTATGGGGAAGACAACTTCAAGTCCGAGAGGTGACACTTTGTTTCCCTAGTAACAAATCCCATGAGAAGTGTATGGTACTTTTTCAAACACATACCAAGGGCCTGACTTACAATGCAGACTGTTGTGGATGGGTGCTGAAACGTTCTCACAAATTCATGTGTTGACAGCTTGGCAATGAAGCAGTGTCCAGAGGTGGAGCCTTTTGGAGGTGGCTGGATCGTGAGAGATCTATTACCAGCTGGTTAAACCATAGACACACAACTTACTGGGCTACTGTGAGGTGGCAGAAATGAGGGGGCGGGGCCTAGGTGGAGAAAGTAGGGCAGCGAAGATGGTATTTTTTTTTCTGCACTCTTGCTATTTCTGCCTTCTGGCTGCTGTGCGATGAATAGCTCTGCTCCACAGAACCTTTCCCACCATGGTGTTCTGCCTCACCACAGGCCCAGAAACAGGGCCCAGTGAACCTGGATTAAAACCTCTGGAACATAGAGCAATAAACTTTTTTCCTTAATAAGATGCTGGTGTCATGCTTTTCTTTGTCTTGAGACACAGTCTCATGCAATCTAGGCTAGTCTCAAGCTTGATATGTAGCCAAGGACAAAGTTGGATTTTTTTTTTCCTTTTTTCTTTCTTTTTTTTTTTTTTAGACAGGTTTTCTCTGTTTTATCTCTGGCTATTCTGGAACTCACTCTGTAGACCAGGCTGGCCTCAAGCCCACAGAGATCTGCCTACCTCTGCCTCCCAAGTGCCAGAAGCACAAGTTTAGATAGAGCAGGTGTGCCACCCACACCCTGCTCTATAAACTTGAATTTTGAATCTTCCTGCCTCTACCTCCCAAGTCATGAAATTACAGGTGTGAACTCCACACCTGGCTTATGTGGTGCTGGATGGAACCAGGGTCTTTGGGCATGCTAGGCAACTGGCCTACCAACTGATCCCAGGCCCAACTCCAATGCCAGGTGTTCTATTACAGGGACAGAAAACTAACACAAGTATTCGCTAGTCTACCAACAGCCCTAAAGTGAGGTAAGTGGAGTTATATGGCTGTCGAGGCCTGGATCATAGGAAATTATTTTTCAGGGGACCTAACAGATTCTCCAAAATAGGAATGCGAGTTCTGGCCATGGAACACATCAGCAGCTGCCATCCTGCAGGTGGACTTGCCCACACGCTCCCTCCTCTGTGCTAAGACAATCTCACTTAGGTAGCTCAAGGGATGGTGAAGCTCTAGACTCCGATGTGGTGTTTATCAGGAGCCTCTTCCTACCAGTCATCAAGAAGCAACAGTTCGTTGTCACAAATGAGCTTACTCTCCACATATGATGTAAGCAAAGGCTATTAAAGACAGTGCCCCTTCTAACAGGGCTATTACTAATAAATAGCACTGTCATTTTTTGAAGACGAATATGTACATGAAGCCATCAGTGTTTTTTTTAATCAATCACATCTTATTTTATGCATAGAGGTGTGCCCACCTTGCACATAGTGTTTTTTTTAATCAGTCACATCTTATTTTATGCATAGAGGTGTGCCCACCTTGCACATATGGAGGTCAGAGAGTAAGTAGTTGATTCTCTCCTTCCACCATATGGATTGGGGGATTAAACCCAGGTCATCTGGGTTTGGGCAAATGTCACCAGCTGCTGAATCATCTTGCTGGTCCTAGATAAACCTAGTTAATTACCCCACCCACCCTTCAGAGTAGACATAATAGAAAGACAGGCCTAGACACTACAAGTAACTGTTCTGAAATGATAGTTACACAGTGGTGAATTTAGATTGAATGCAGGAAGTTGTTGTGGAAGTTCTGATCTGCTATCATGTTTTGTTCCCTAAAACTAAAACTAGAGATGCTCCTGCCTCATTTTTCCATGTGCTGGGATTAAGAAAGGCATGTGCATCTATGCCTGGCTCTGGCTTCCTGTCATTGTTATTCATGTCTCAACAGGATCGGAAGTCAGCCTAGACCTGTACTGTACAATACAGTAGTGACCTCTACAAGTACTACTGATGGCTTCTGTGAAGTCAAGATTTATTTTTTGATACAAAGTCTTATGTAGCCCAATCTTGCTTTGAACTTGCTATAAGACTGAGAATGGGAGACAACGCCCAGCCCAGCATCATGTACCCCAGGCAGGGAGCAAGCCTGAGATGACTCCCTAAGCAGGTACCACACAGGCCTAGGTGAGTAGACCACACCTGAGACCCCTGCCTGGTGTCACCTGGCACAGGTGGGGCATAGTACTCCTGAGAATAATCCCAGCACACAGAGGCTCCAGATGCCACTAAGATAACCAAGTAAGTGGTGCAGGAACAGAAGAGAAAATGAAGCAGAAGGATGCGTGCACAATGAAGAGAAGTGGAGCTGGAGACCCAGCCTGCTGTGAGTGGCCTGTGACGCCACCTAAGGCCATGGTGAGGCTCTGGCCCATGCTGCCACGAAGGGCCATGTCTAGGTCTGTGGTTGCTGCAGTGGGGGACTACTACCACCAAAGGCCAGGAGGCCAGCTATGGTCTGGGTTGTCTCTTGGGGCCATGTTGCTGTCTAAAGGCTGTGCGGGACTGGCCCCACCCCTTGCCCGAGCATCTTGGGAGAGGTGGTCCTGAAGGTGTGGGAGCAGGAGAGCTGGACCCAACCCTCACCAGCTTTAGTACTCAGGAGAGAAGCCCCTGCACCTTGCCCAGGAAGCACAGTATAGCTGGCACTGGTTTCAGGTTATAGGTGCGCTGGCCCTGTTGGTGTGAGCATGGGAAGGTTGGTCCTGCCACTTGTCTGCAGTATGGTGGCATGGGTGAGGGAGAGATGCTCTCTCCCACCCTCCCCCCTCACCATCTGTGGCAATTGAGAGAGCTGGCCCCAGGATCATGAGAGTGGGAGGCTGTAGCACTTGGGAGAGCAGGCCCTGCATCTAACCTGGGCATCACACTAGAGATGACCCTGGTTGTGAGGGTTGCTGGTGAGCCAGCCCTAAGGGTGTGAGAGTTGGAGAACTGTCCCTCCCCCTCACCTGAGCAGCAGTATAGAGCTGGCCGTTGATGGCATAGTCCTGGGTAAGCTGGCCCTGATGGCAGGAGAGTGGGAGAGCTGGCTCTTCCCCTTGACGGCTGAGGCACTGAGTAAGGTACCCAGGGTAGTGCCAGCGAGCTCCCCCTGGTGGTGTGGATGTGGGAGAGCTGGTGGGCTGACCACTCAGCCACCACCCAGGCCCGGATCCAGGGCTGTGAGTTAGCCCACCCTAATATCTAACCTCATCTAAGAACTGCTGGAGCACATGAAGGGGCTGGTCCTACAGATCCAAGGCTGCAGGATCTCCATGAGATAGGACAACAGCAGGACATCTAAGAGAAGTCTCAGTGAAAATCCAATATTGATGGTGAAGCAGAAGCCAGAGAGACCTTGAACCAGACCAGTGACTTATTGCAATGAGCATTTGCAAATCAACAAGTGTGGACAAAAGGCTATACTGTGGGACACACTGTAGCTTCCACAATGTTGTTTTTTTTTTTCTTTTGAAGGGGAAGGTTGCAAGGCAGAGGGCAGGTATGAAGGGAAGAGGAGATGAGTGGGACCAGGGTTCATGATATGACATTCACAAAGAATCAATAAAAAGTTAAATTAAAAGAAAAAAAAAAAGACTGAGGATGACTTTGAACTCCCGATCCTCTTGTCTATACCTCCCAAATGTGAGAATTATAAATATGCAAGACTAGCTTGCAGTTAATATTTCTAAATAAGGTCTGGCTTGTGGGTTGGCTGGTTGGTTGTTTAAAACTAACCCAGAATATGATATGTAGAACAAGCTAGCTCCAAACTCACAGAGACCCTCCTGCTTTTGCCTCTCAAGTACTGCCGTTCCCAGGTAAACTTTGTATTTTATGGTGCTCCAGTTGACTGGTGCTTTTGCTGTTATTGCTATTGCTGGAACAGTACTCAGGGCCTGTCCGTGCTGGGCAGGCACTCTACCATCGGGCTCCGGTTTCCCGTATCATGTCTTAACCCACTGACTAACGGGAGAGCAGGCCAGCCCTGCAGCCATTTCCCTATTTTCTAAATCTGTAAGTAGAACACAGACATCCTTGACAATTGGCAGAATCCCTTCAGCTGGCTGACTGGCATATAAAGTGGATGTGTTTATGATAGAAGCAGACAAAGCTGGGTATGGTAGCCCACACAATCCGCACATGTGGGAGGTTAAGACAAAAGGATTGCTACAAGTTCCAAGGCAACTGGAGCTATACAGCAGGATCCTATCCCCTAAACTGAAGAATTCCCACCTCGTTCTTCATAAAAATAGAGAAAAACTATCTTAAAATTCATATGAAATTACAAAAACAACAACAACAAAACCCCTAGATAGTCAAACAGTTCTAAATAAAAAGAACAACAGTAGAAGAATTACCATTCCAGATCTTAAGATATATTACAGAGCTACAGTATAAAAACAATATGGTACTGGCACAAAAATAGACCAATGGAACAAAAGAAAAGATCCAAACATGAGCACAAATAACTTCAGCCACTTAATAGTTGATAAAGAGGGCTGGAGAGATGGCTCAGCTGTTAAAAGCACTGCCTGCTCTTCCAAAGTACCTGGGTTCAATTCCCAGCACCCACATGGCAGCTCACAACTGTCTGTAACTCCAAGATCTGACACCTCACACCAACACAGATAAATTAAAATTTAAAAAAAAAATTGTTTTTTTAAATAGTTGGGGCTGGAGAGATGGCTCAGAGGTTAAGAACACTGTCTGTTCTTCCAAAGGTCCTGAGTTCGATTCCCAGCAACCACATGGTGGTTCACAACCATCTGTAATGAGATCTGGTGTTCTCTTCTGGCCTGCAGACACACATGGGGGCAGAGTACTGTATAATAAATAAATAAAATCTTTAAAAAAATAGTTGATAAGCCAAAAACAAAAGCTGGATAAAAGAAAGCATCTTCAACAACTGATACTAGGAAAACTGGATGCCCACATGAAGAAGCATAAAATTAGAGCCATATCTACCACCTTGCCCAAAGACTAAAGCCAATGGATCAAAGACCTAATCCTGAAACCTGAAACAATGGAACTTCTAGGAGAAAAGAAAACATAGGCATTATCCTACATGATATGGGTGTATCCTGAACAGGACTCCATTTGCCCAAGGATTATGCCCAACAATTGACAAAACCAAAAAGCTTCTGACAGCTACAGAAACAATCAACTGGGTAAAGAGTAAGCGCATGGGATGGTAAAGAATCTGTGCCGCTGTGCATCTGACAAACAGTTAATATCCAGAATGTATAAAGAGCTCAAGAAAACAAAACAAACCAAAAACCCAATGACTCATTAACCCCCCTCACACACACACAAATGGACCTGAGACCTGAACAGAGTTCTCAAAAGGAAAAAAAGAAAAAAGAAATATCTCAAAAATGTTGCTCAACCCTAGCAAATAGGGAAAAGCAAATCAATACAACTTTGATGGCAAAGATCAACCAACAACAAATGCTGAAAAAGGTGTGGAGAAAAAAGAGCCCTCCTTCACAGGTAGTAGGACTGCCAACAGGTGGAGCCACTCTGGAAACCAGTGTGGAGAATGCCCGGCACCCTGTTTTTTTGGGTTGTTTTGTTTTTGTTTTTGTTTTAAATAAGGTTTCTCTGGGTGGCCCAGGCTGTCCTGAAACTTGCTCTGTAGACCAGGCTGGCCTCGAACTCTTGAGATCTACCTGCCTCTGCTACCTGAGTGCTGGGATTAAATGCATGCACCACCACTGCCTGGCTCAAGGATGGAGAATCCTCAAAAAGCCAAAAGTAAACCTACCATATGCCTCAGCTGTACTACTCCTGGACACATGCCCAAAAGACTTGATGTCCTACTCCACAAATACTTGCTCAGCCATGTTCACTGCTGCTCTATACTGTGGCCCATATATCTTATGTAATATTATTCAGCTGTGAAGAGAAAAATGAAAGTATCAACATTACAGGTTAATGGATAGAACAACAACAACAACAAAATCAGAATGAATGAGGTATACAAGACCCAGAAAGATAAGCATGTTCTCTTTCATCTGAGGCCCCTGGCTCCAGATCTTCAGGTGTGAGAATACTACCTGGAGTAAGTGCAGAAACCAGGAAAGTAGACAGGACCACTGCCAGAGCCAGGAGAGGGGGCGGTAACAGAGAGAAGAGCAGAGTATAAGTGATAGAAAATGGGAAATAGGAGAAAATAGGGGTGGGAAGGCTTTCGTTAGGAAGAGGGAGGGAGAGAAATACAGAAGGAGGGAGAAGGGTAATACAACAGAAGGGATGCCTGAAACAGTTATAAGAAATCATACTATTAAGTATTTACCTAAAAATCCTGCAACACACACACACACACACACACACACACACACACACACACACAAAATCACTATCTGTCTGTCTATCTGTCTATCTATCTATCTATTATCTATCTATCTATCTATCTAAAATGAAATTTTCTCATCTGGGCTGATGATACTCCCTCCAAGAACCACAAATCACTTAACAAAAACCCCACCAGCAGGCAGGAGCTGCCTTCCTTTGAGCTGTTGCTTGAGTTGTCCAATAGACTCTAAATTAGACAGGCTATTGCTATTGTCCCTGTTTGACTTCCAGAGACGGAAGGAAGTCCCTACTGCTGTAGACACCATGCATTTGTGTGTGTGTGTGTGTGTGTGTGTAACAAGAATTAATGAAAAAAATTGAACAAAAAAGAAGTTACTGGAGTCTTGGAAGTCCCTACCAACATGCACAATAACCCAGACATAATACACACGCTCCTGACAAGTTTAGAAAGGAAGAGCAACGTGAAAGACTTGTTCTAACTCGTATCATGCTACTTAACCCATCCAACACAATCTACCTTTGTCTTCACTGACCCAAAGCAAGAAACATTACAAAGTTTCATTGGCCAGTGCAAAACCCTGAGTCTTGAGGTAAAATGAGCAGCGACTGAACACAGGACCGTGATCACACCAATGGCTTTGTTTTGAGACAAGACATCTTTTTTTTTTTTTTTTTTAGACAAGACATCTTTAAGTAACCCAGGTTAGCCTCATGACCCTCCGCCTCACTTTCTAAGTCACTGCAATTATTGGCCTCTGCCACCACACACAGCCTCAACTGGTTTTCACTATGGCATAGAGACAAAGTTAATGTGATTTTTCTCTATTCTGGTTTGTAATGAACAGAAAGCGGTTTGCATTGACCTGACAAGATGAGCAGTGTACCTTTCCAACACTTTTTTTTTTTAACCATACCACAATCCCCAGAGGACGTGACAGACCAAGTAACAACTACAGGTAAACTATATTAACATTGTGTTGATTAGATTCAATGACTTAAAATTTTCAAAACTATAAAAAATGTTTATAAGAGATACACAGCTGGGTGCGGCGGTATGTAACTGGGGAGGCAAAGGCAGGCAGAGCTCGGTGAGTTCCAGGCAATCATCTACTTACCCAGTTCCAAGCCAGGCAGAGTTACAGTGAGACAGTAAAACCCTGTCTCAAAAAAACAAACAACAAACAACAACTAGGCAGGTAATACACTAAGGAGACTAAGGCAGGAAGATTGTGAATTCAAGACCTCTCTAAGCTACATAAGGAGAACTTATTCAAAAAATAAAACAAACCAACCATATTGCCAGTTTTCCCTCGTCCCCAGAATCATGCAAGAGTGGGTGATGGGCTAGTGACATGGCTGACTTGAGTTCAAGTCCCCAGGATTCAAAATGGCAGGAGGGAACCGCAAGGCGTCCTCTAACCTCCATATGGCTGTTGTGGCATCATGGTGTGCACACACAAATATGAAAGTATAGTTTAAAAAAAAAAGTAAAGTGTGGAGACTTAGGGCTGAGATTTTCTAAAGGTTCAGTGGTAGGTCAAGCAAAGACACTCATGTCAAGATTTCATCCAAGCTATTGCTTTTTGTACCTACCCAAACAGGACATAACACAACAGATATCTGAATTTTGAGTGCAACATTTTAAAGATTTGAACGTGCTTTAACACACCTACACAGTTACCTACAGGGCCACCAACGGCACTCCAGTCAAGTGCAGGCCAGACAAGTTAAGACAGCTACAGGAGAAGGGAGCTCAGCAAGCAAAGGAGCTTGCCACAGAAGCCTAGAGACCAGGGTTCAGTCTCCAGAACCCACAAAAGGAGAGAATGGAGTCCACTAAGTTGTCC
Source organism: Acomys minous (assembly GCF_964271855.1). Lineage (NCBI taxonomy): Eukaryota > Metazoa > Chordata > Mammalia > Rodentia > Muridae > Acomys > Acomys minous. The sequence goes on along the minus strand of NC_140494.1, from coordinate 83,226,355 downwards.
TCTGGCCTCGACGTGTGGCCGTGCACATGTGGCAGGCACGTGCACAGCCACACCCACCATACACATGTATTCAAAAAATAAAAATGATGTACTACATATAATACCAGGTTTTCAAGGACCTGGTCTGTCATTCACCAGATCTATAGGTCCCCAAGTGCCAGACAATGGCTGGGCCTTCTTGGTTCTTGAAAGCAATCCTAAGCCTTTCGCATATCTGCTGCTGGAGGCAAACTCAGAACCTCATGCACGCCACGCAAGCTCACCGCCACGGAGCTACATGCGCTCCAGGCACTATGCCCTCTTTTAAAGATGACTATTCTGGTGCTGGAGAGATGGCTCAGAGGTTAAGCACACTGGCTGCTCTTCCAGAGGTCCTGAGTTCAATTCCCAGCAAACACATGACTGCTCACAACCACCTGCAATGAGACCTGGCGCCCTTTCCTGGCGGGCAGACACACATGCAGGCAGGACATTGTATATATAACAAATAACTCAAAAAAAAAAAAAGATGACTATTCTTTCTGCTTCTGAGAAACAGCTGTGGCTCAGGACCAGAACACCCTAAGATAACGATGGGCAAAGTTACTAAAGTAGGACCGAGTAGTTCCAGGCCGTGTGGCCCAAGAAACATGCGGTACTTAGGATAAACTCTTACCGTAGTTTACAAACAAACCTATCCTGTGGAGCTACTCTAAGTACATTGGGGTGGTGTGGGGGGTGTCCAGGGAAACACAGGAATGTTTAAACGTACTATTAGACTTCTATCAGAAATAGCAAAACGTATGACTTTCTTAAAGAATGTGAGACTCTTTCAAAAGTTACTATAGAGCCAGGCATGGTGCTACACACCAGGAATCCCAACACGTGGGAGGTAAAGGCTGGAGGATCAGGGTCAGCCTCAATTACACAGCAAGGTTGAGGCCAGCCTGAGCTACATGAGACCCTATTTCAAAGAACAGAGGCCGTATCGGGAGAGGGATCGGTGAGTGAAGGCTGAGCCAGAACGCCTGTTTGCTTTCCAGCACCCAGACAGTGGAAAGTGAGAACCAACACCTGAAAGTTGATCTCTGACCTCTGAACCAGGGTAGTTCCCCCTTTTTGAAACTCTATATGGATGCACGGGCCCGGGAACTTCGGCTGCAGAGCACTGAGTACTCTTATTTTCACCAGTAGGAAGCCATAGTCACACAGTATTTGTATATTTATGTACAAAACTTTCAGGGCAGGGGTGTGGAGCTTAGCTGAATGAGCAGTTTTACTAGCAACACAATCAAGAGGAGGAGAGGTGGAGGAGAGAGAGGCAGAGAAAGAGAGAGACAGAGGAAAAAGGAAAGAACTGAGAAAGGAAAGGCACGGAAAAGGTGGAAGAAAAAAAAAGGAAAGATTAAGGAAATAAACATTCAGCAGGGTGTGGTGGTGGTGCACGCCATTAACCCTAGCAGAGGCAGGCGGATCTCCATGAGTTGAAGCCAGCCTACCTAGCGGGTTCCCGACCAGCCAATAGATAAGAATAAGCATTCATCCTCCCAAATAGAAATGTTTACTCCTAGACACCTAGGAATACTTTTTCTACCCGAATGTCATGTGACAGAATTAAACAGACGATGCCAAAGACTACGCCACACTCTGCGAGGAACGATTCCTTCACAAATCACAGCCCGAGGCGCTCACCCGAGCTCCACAACCGCAGGGTCGTGCGGAGGCGGCGGCGGCGGCGGCTGCAGGGCGATGCCGAGTGGCGGAGCTCTCTCCGGGAAGAGGGATCTGGAAGGCGGCTTCTGCAGAGGGGCGCCGAGCAGATGGAGGCTCAGAGAGCACTCGCCGCGGCAGGAGGGAGGCGGGATGCGGGTGACACCCGCCCGTCCCAGGCTTCGGGCCTACGGGGACTGCCACTCGGCGTGCTGCCGACACAGCCACGCCTTAAACTGACCCTCCGCGGCCGCCGTCACCCCCACCTCAGCGACTCCCTAGGAGTAAAGATGGACCGGAGGCGAAGAAAGAAACTGCCAACTACAAGACCCAGCCATTGCTAGAAAAGAAACGGGCCTGCCCTGGCGTCACTTCCGCTTCCGCCCTGGCTTGTAGCCCGGGAGATTCGGGTAATCTACCACCTTGTACAGAGATAAGACTCCAGGAGCTGGAGAAATGGCTCACAGGTTGCTCTGTGGAGGACACAGCGCGCACGTGGCGGCGCACAGTTGTCCGAAATTCCACAGCGCCTGACTTCAACCTTAAACCTCTCTCCCTCCCTCCCCTCCCCTTCCTTCCCCTCCCTGCCCCCTCTTCCCTCCCTCCCTCCCTCCCTGTCCCCTCCCCCCTGGCCCACCTCTCTCCCTCTCCCCACCCACCCCCCCCCCCGTCTCTCCCTCCCCTGCCCTCTTAGCCTTGGCATGGTGCCAATCGGCCTTTAGTCCCAGCATTCAGGAGGTAGAGTCAGGCAGATCTCCGTGAGTTCCGGGCTAGCCTGCATGGTGAGACTTTGTGTCAGAAAGAGATTGAGATTATTCTCCAGGCAGAATGAGTGATTATGGCCTAGTCCATACCGCAAATTCCACATGCAAATGTGGTAACTGTTGCATGAAGTTACTACTTTAACAGAACAAAGAAAATCATAAAGCATGTAACAGGCCCCCAGACTTTAGCACAACTGACTCCACGATGGAAGTACCATTCAGGCCGCAAAACTCAGCACATAGACAGCGATACCAGCCAAAACTAGAACAAAGACTTAACCCATCAAAGCCTATAGTTCTGGGAAAGTCTCTAAACGTACTTGCTTTTTAGCTTCTGTAGCTCTGCTCCTGGCTAACTGTTCTGGTTAACTGTATGTCAACAAGGATATGGTTTTTCTGTTTAAAAGCTCACCCTAAGAAAGGCTCGGGGCAACACTGGGATTCCCTAACACCCAGTGTAGTCTCAGGCTGGCTAATATTGGGTTAACTTCACGTCCAAGGAGTCTTCTCTAGTGGACATCACACTATAAGCACAACACTTCAAATACATTGGTGAAAACATCAGGTGGATCTGTTCCAGAAAAGAAGAAAATCTTAGCTATGGCCATCAGATGCAATTTGATACTTTAAGCTTTTTATTTAGTGGAAGCTAGTACTGTATGTTCAGACATAATAGTCACAAAGATGTTAGGTCACACACAGGGCAAGAAATAGCTACTAAGCGTACTATTTGTCAAGGCTTTTTCTGCACCTATTGTGATGATCATGTGGCTTTTGTTTTTAAGTCTATTTAGATGGTTTATTACTTTTATTGACATGTGTGTGTTGGACCATCCCTGCATTTCAGGGATAAACCAATCTGCTCAGGTATATGATCTTTTTGAAAAATGTTTTTAATTTTCTTTTCACAACAGAGTTTCTCTATGTAACATCCCTGGCTGTCCTGGATCCCTCTTTGTAGACCAGGCTGGCCTTGAAATCACAGAGATTCACCTGCCTCTGCCTTCTGAGTGCTGGGGTTAAAGGTGTGCAACACTATGTCCAGCTTTTTCCTTTAATATATTATTTTTTCCCTTCTTTTTATTTTTTATTTTTGGGGATTTGAGGTAGGATTTCTCTGTGTAGCCCTGGCTGTCTTGGAACTCTCTCTGCAGACCAGGCTGGTCTCAGACAAACAGAGATCCACCTGCCTCTGCCTCCCAAGTGCTGGGATTAAAGGTGTGCGCCATCAATGCCCTGCTGTTTTTCCAATTTTTTTAAATTAGATTTATTCATTTTATTTTATTATATATATTTTGCCTGTATGTATGTCTGTTCCCCGTATGCAGGCATGGTGTCCACGGAGGGCAGAAGAGGGCATCATATCCCCGGGAAGTGGAGTTATAGATAGTTGTAAACCAGCAGGAGCTGGCACTCAGATCTGGGTCCTCTCCAAGAGCAACAAGTGCCTGTAACTGCTGAGCCATCTCTCTAGACCCATTTGTAATCTTTCCCTCCTCTCCCTGAGACAGGGTCTCTTGCGTAGCCTTGGCTGTCCTAGACCAGGCTGGCCTCGAACTCACAGCGATCCACCTGCCTCTGCTTCCGCCTCCCCAGTGCTGGGATTAAATGCATGTGCCACCACCACACCCAGTTCACCATCCAGTGTCTTTAGCTAATCTTACTCCCCCTTTCTGTTTTTCAAGGTACAATTGGATGTTTATGAATCCACACAGAAACTAGACATTTGGGCACTCTCATATGCCCAGCTCCACGCCAGTGAGCTGGCCTCCTTTCCGGAGAGCCAGGCTTCTTACCCATTATCAATGGCTGTCTACCTTGATTGTCAATTTCATTAGGTAACATAGGTTCATAATTAAACATTTTCCGTTCTCCTAGTTCCTATGTCTCTTGTCTCTCAAGCCTCTGTATTAAAATAGCTGATTTTTCTTGCTTTATAGCTATTTTTTTCAACCTTTTTAGAGAGGAAAAAATATAAAGATTGCACTTGACATAGAGAGAGGTTTACTCCAGTGGTGACGATTACTATAAAGCAGGGCAATGGCTTTTCAAGCAATGCTTCTTATCCTCAACTCCTACCCTTCTTCTCAAGGGATCTGAAATGGAGTTTTCCCATTTTTAATGCAGGGAAAGTCTGTCTATATCATTAAAATTCGTTTGGGGTGGCTTACTGTGATTCACTGTCTGAGAGGCTCCTGCGTCATTCCTTGCTCCGGACTTGAGGCTCCCACTGCTCCAAGGTCTCCCCGAGTCTCTGGGCATCCAGCCAAACTCAAAGAACTGACTCTTCCTCTGGAGATGATCCCAGGCGAATTTCTCCTCTGTGGCTTTCTGTCAGATGTCCTCCAGTTCTGCAAGGCTTGTGGGCTTTCTTCTTTTTCAGTCATGTTGGGTTTTCTCACCAACCGTGTTCAGGACCATATGTTGTTTTATAGGAAATTCCACGAGCTGGAGAGAGCACTGGCTGCTTGCTCTTTCAGAGGGCCTGAGCTGAATACCCAACAACCACATGGTGGCTCACACACATCTGTACTGGGATCTGATGCCCTCTTCTGGCATTCAGGTGTACATGCAGGTATAACATTCATGTACATACAATAAATAAGTATATCTTTTTTTTAAAGTAAGAGAAAAAGAAAATCCATGTGCTGCGGGTTGAGCTTAGCATCATCCCCACCATCCTCCTGCATCCTTTTGCTGAGTCCAGGGAAGTATCAGCATCTGATTCATTTTCATGGTCAAGTCTTCCCAGAACAAAGTTGATTCCAATCCACGTATAAACTCCTTTCTGCTTCCCAGCGATCACTTCAGCCTGAGACTGTGAAAAGAGAAAGTTAAACTCCAACAGCAAATCCTTCACTAAATTGGCCAAGATAGAGCCAACCGCTGCCTCTCGGGGAACAGCCTCATGCCCACTGTGCAGAGGATGTAAGGGGTGTCTGTCTCCTTGTGCTTCCTCACAGGCAGGTGAGCAGCAGCGGGGGACACTACCAATGTTGGTTCTCATGAGTATCGTGATAATACTATAGGACAAGCTACTGCTAAAGGTCTCTGATACCAAAATGCCCATTGTGTTAGCTGCCCATGCCTTTAATGGCCTAATAATCCTTTTACATTCAATATTTGCATTCTCAAATGCAAGGGTCTCTATCAACACCTGCCTTGCATCAGGGTCTGGTATGGATTTGTTCACAGCTGAGACTCATTGTAAAAAAAAAAAATCAGTGAAGGTTTCTCCAGAACATTATATTGCCTTAGTAAATAACGTTGACCCTTTTCCAGGCTCCTCAACTTTGTTCCAAGCTCTTAAAGCCACTAAGCAACATTGTTCTATAGTAATGTAATCAAATTGAGTCTGTTCTTGTAGGTCAGAGTACTGCCTTTCACCCAGCAACAACCTTTGACAATATTCATTCCCCTTGCTCTATTTCACTGTTCCAATTTGTGGCTTCTTCCCTCTACTATGTAAACCATTGTAACTGCTGACCAGCTTTTAGCACAGCTCATACTAACCCCTTTCAGTCTTGGGGAATAATCCTATTTTGAGTAGCGCAGTTACTTAGAATTTGTTTTGCATAAGGTGAATGTACAGCATAAGAAATCATAGCCTCACCAGGTGGTGTTGGTGCACGCCTTTAATCCCAGCACTTGGGAGGCAGAGGCAGGTGGATCGCTGTGAGTCCAAGGCTATGATGGCTAGGTCTGAACCAGTGAGTTTACTGAGTAACTTACAGACAGCTATACCATTAAATCAGTCCACCTCAGCAGCAACCATCAACCAGGTACATATCCTCATCGACCCGTGAGGCCCCAGTCATCTCCTGCATTGCCTCATGAGGCACACTATGAGGTCTCACCTCTTTCATAAGTGAGATGCTAGTGTGGCCAATCTAATGAAGGTCTCTTACCAGTAAGTACAGTTGCTCTGACTTCACGGTGGCAGTGGCCTTTAATGCCAGGAGAACAGAGATCCAGAACAAAAGCTCCACTAAAGAGAGTGAAATCAATGCACTCCTGTCCGTGCCCTTCCTGACCAGCAGGAATAAGACTCAAGACAACCAGGTTCCTTCTCAAGGCGGTTTACTCAGGAATGAAGTTACAGCAGTATCGCTTGACAGAGAATGGCCCCGTCCCTAGGCGGGCAAAGGCTTATATCCTCAGCAAGAGCCAATCAGGGAGAGCCACGTGTAGCCTCTCCATAGGTCCGAAATGAGTCACGGAGACCATAAGGCTTGATGCCCGTGCTGATAGCCATATAAGGACTTGTTTACCAGGGAGAGCACTCACCATCAGGAGGGTGGAAGGCAGAAGCCAGCGCCATTTTTAGGCATGGCAACATCGCAGCTCTCGACAGTTCCCCCTTTTTCATTAAATGAGCCGAGGGATAAAGCCCGATCAGGGTTAGACTATTCCTATGGCCCACCCGATCGAGGACTGACTTGGGAGAGAAGCTCAATGCCATTCTGTGTGCAATGGGCTAATTCCCTGCGGAGTGCAATGGCCATCGAATTCAGAGGGTTTTGCGTGCCTTTTGGCGTGCAATGGCAACAAGGCCAGCCAAGTGCAAAGGCCACCCAAGGGAAGGGTAAGGGAAGGCTCAATTTCTTAGGCTAGCAAGCCACACTTGGGGAGACTGTCCAGCTTCAACGGCATAAAAGGCTTGGGCAACTAAAGCCAAGTCTCTTGAGCTTGGGCCATACGGCAGAGACACAGCAGACACACCCCTGAGACAATCGCCAGGATACCAGCCAAAGCCCCAATACCCGTCCATTCCTTAAGATGGCTCATCGCCTGATGAATCCAATTTGAAAGTCCTTCTGCCATAGCAAGGTCAACATGTGTCGAATTGACAGTCACTATAGCCAAACGGAGATCAGTCATCAGGTGTTCAAACTTCTTGGACCAGTTGCCTTTAAGATAATTAGACAGTTCTCTAGAGTAATTGGCAGCATGGGAAAAATTATAATATGGTACAAAAGTCACGCAGAATCTGGGATTTTGATAAGTAGAATTATAACCAGAGGAGGTCGCATTAGGAAATGCAAAAATGTACGGAGAAAATGTAAAAACCCCTACTTTAGCCCAATTCACCTTGCGGGATTGGCAACCTGTCCAGGGGAAGGTGGAATCCCCTCTTGACTGTCCTCTGCAAAAAGGGGGCCCAACAAGGTTGGGGAGGAATAGAGCTATTGCCTTTAGCCTCAGCAGCGGGCCACCAGCCTGTAATCCAGGTGGCATTGGTTCGGTTATGGACAGTCACAAAAGGCCTCTTGTCAAACCAAGCTGCTGTTTGATTCTAAAGCCGAATGTAATCTGTGTGCTCAGACAAATTAGAAAATTTATGAAAACATAAACTTCCCCAAAGGGGCAATGTAAAATTCTCCCCAACACTGGTGATCTCTGGATCGAAAGGTAAGTAAGGGAGGTCTAGACTCTGGTTGCTAGAGAAGAATCTAGGATATACTTGTGTATCATGCTGCACCGGCATCGGCTTCAGGAACACCGAGAGAATTCCCCATCTCGTTATCATCAGTGCAGGAGTTGTCATCAGGAGGAGAAGGAGGAGGATCTTCATAATTACATTTTCGAACCAGCCGTTCCGGGACCCAGATGGGATCATGGCGATCCTGTGGAAAGACACAGACAGATCCTCTGGCCCAGGCCAACACTGGATCAGGGCCATGCCAAATGCCCGATAAAATATCCTTCCATTTTACTCGGCCCTTCATGGGAGGTTGCCAATGAGTATGGCGGTCGGCTGCAGAGCAGCCTTGAACATCCAATGTCAAAAAATTTAAAGTAAATAAGACTAAAGAAAGACGTTCCCTGGGCGTTCGGCCTGCTCCAATTCCCCCTTTTTGTTTAGCAAGACATTCTTTAAGCATGCGATGTGCACGTTCCACTATGCCTTGCCCCTGTGGATTATAGGGGAGGCCATGTTTCAAGTCCACTTGCATTTGAGTACAGAAAGCTTTAAAGGAGGCCGCAGTGTATCCTGGGCCGTTGTCAGTTTTGAGTAAGTGGGGTTTACCCCAGGCCGCCCATGCTTCTAGGCAGTGTGCAATTACATCACGGGCCTTTTCCCTGGAAAGAGGGGTGGCAGAAATAAGTCCAGAACAAGTGTCCACGGAAACATGGACATATTTCAATTTACCAAATTCAGAAATATGTGTGACATCCATCTGCCATATTTTTAAAGGAAGGAGCCCTTTTGGATTGACTCCCAGGCCTACCGGATGCAGATGAACACTGCAGTCTGGACAATGAACAACAATTTGTCTCGCAGCATCTCTGGAAATACCAAATTTGGTCTGTAATGTCTTAGAATTAACATGAAAAGTTGAATGGAATAATTTCGCCGAGTCTATCGGAGATTGAAACAAAGAGGAAAAGATAAAGTCTTGACGTGTAGCAGCGTCAATCTCAGCATTGGCAGAGCTCATAGGCCCCGGTAGACTTTAGGCGTGGCAACATCGCAGCTCTCGACACACTCCTTTCCACTTCTTTATTGGAACTTGATCACACATGGCCTGGCCTGGTAGTGGAGACTGAACGTCCAGCTCTCTTGCTTCCACTTCCAAATACTAGGATTACAGGTGTGTGCCACATTGCTTTCTCATATCAATTATCTCTTTGTGGGGGAAATATACAAATACCATGAAGGTTGCTGACAAAAAGAAGAAGAAGAAGAAGAAGAAGAAGAAGAAGAAGAAGAAGAAGAAGAAGAAGAAGAAAAAGAAAGAAAGAAAAAACAAAAACAAAAACAAACCTGCAACTTGGCTGGAGCAATTGCTCAGTGACTGAGAGCACTTGCTGCTCTTGCAGAGGACCTGAGTTCAGTCCCTGCGACTCTAGTTCCAGGGGATTTGATATCCTATTCTGGCCTCTGCAGCCAACTACACTCACGTACACACACACACACACACACACACACACACACACACACACACACACTAAATATTTACAAGAAAAAAAATAATATTAGTACATTAGTGCTGCTGTAACCAAATACCTGACACTGGGTAATTCGTGAAGAATAAAAGCTGCTTCCTCACAGTGCTGTTGGCTGCAACATCTGTTACGAACATGAGCTCTAGATGGGCGTGGTAGCGCACGCCCGTAATCCCAGCATTTGGGGAGGCAGAGGCAGGTGGATCTCTGTGAGTTTGAGGCCAGCCTGGTCTACAGAGTGAGTTCCAGACAGCCAGGGCTACAGAGAGAAACCCTGTCTCAAAAAAACCAAACCAAAACAAAAGAACATGAGCTCTGCTTCTAACATAGAAATATTGTTGCACCTTTACATGGTGAAAGGATCAAAAAGAAAAATGCTGCGCTAGGCAAGGTGGCATATGCATTGGGGAGGATGAGGTAAGAGGATTATAAATTCAAGCCCCACTTGGACCTAAGAGATCTGGTCTCAAGCAAGCAAACAAAAGAATCAATGGCTTAGGGACGTCATGAAATGTGTCATAGTATAGATGCTTTGTCCACCATGTTTGTGCCAGATAATGTGTGAGGACCAGATGGTGACTCTCAAAAACTTCTGTTAATCCCACCAATAGAGGAGAAAAGACAACAAATTATGACCAAATCAAAACAAGCTTTATTCTACACATGTCAAATCTGGTCCAGCTGCTGTCTTCCCACCAAGACAGTGTTTAAGAGCCAATTTCCCATACCTCTTATGTAGGGCAAAACTACAGGTTGGAGGACTTTTGCAAGCAAGCATGGTTACAGAAGCAAGACCAGGTAAATTTTGCAAAGCAGTAAAGGAAATCTTCCTGGAGCATTTGTTACAGAGTGTTTTCATGGTTACAAGGGTAGGGTACAGCCCAGTTCTGTGAAATAGAAACTTAAGTTTTACAATAAACAGAAACCAAATCTTAGAGTTTCAAAATGGCTCCTGATTCCAAAATGAAGTCTGGCTGGTTCCTCATTCTCCTCCTGATCTTATGTGGCCCTGTCAAATCTTTGATAGGGTCCCTCCATTTCTAGTTGCTATAAGAGCTGAAAATGCCCAGAAAGGGCAAGTATCTTAGCATTTTCTATGGCTACTGTGGTTGCGGTCACTTTTGCTGAACTGCTGGTTTGCTGTTTACATGGGTCTGCTGGAATCCTAGCAGCAAAGAGTGGAATCACTCCGAGGAACCGAGTCTACAAATGTCTATGTCTCCTGCTCCCATGAGCCTCTTTTCTCTCCTGTCTAAGGTAAGTGGGTTGGAAAGGAGGTATAGGCATTAAAGAACCCCAAATAAAGTAGGGTTGTAAAAGTTCTAAGCCTACAAGGGCCTGTTTGTTTTCCTGCTGCATTCACCAAGCTAGATGGCCTGCAAGCTTCTGAGGATCCTCCTGTCTCTGCCTCTTAACTCCCTACAGGATTGGTGGGATGACAGATGCTTTTGTGTCCTGCAGCAGGCTTTTATGTGGGTTCTGGGGATTTGAACTCAGGTCCTCATGGTAAGTGCTTTTATCCATTGAGCTATGCCCTTAATCCTATCTGTGTATGCTCAGTTACTTTTCTTTTTGCTTTGGTTTTTTGTTTTTTTGAGACAGGGTTTCTCTGTGTAGCCTTGGCTGTCCTGGACTCATTTTGTAGACCAGGCTTGCCTCGAACTCACAGTGATCTGCCTCCCAAGTGCTGGGATTAAAGGTGTGCACCACCATGCCTAGCTTTTGCTTTGCTTTTTTGAGAAAGGTTTTCACTAGGTAGCCCTGGCTAGCCTCAAATTCAAGTTTGTAAACCAGGTATGTAGACCAGGTATGTAGTTTGAGGTTGGCCTCAAACTCAGATATCTGCCTGCCTCTGCCTCTAGAGTTCTGGGGTTACAGGTGTGGGACACTACACCCACATTTTAGCTACTTTTCTTCTACAGTTCTAGATGGCCCGTGTAGGGAACGGTGCTACCCACAGTGAGTTGGACTCTTTCACAGCAATTAACAAGATGGTCCCCTACAGCCATGCCCACAAGCCAATTTGATCTAGGCAGTTCCTCAATTCAGCTACTTTTCTTAGATAATTCTAGGGGGTATCAGTTAAAGATGCAAATCATAATTTTAGATAATTTAACATAAACAGATTTCTTGAAAAATCAAAGATGAATGCACACATACGAACACATCCAGAAGCACTTTCACGCTCACACACGTTCACTCTGGTGGTACTTGGGGTGGAATCCAGAGCCTCATGAACGGTAGGCAATGCCTCCTGAGTTACACCACCCAGCCAGAAGACAAATATAACCAGGGATGGACCATATCAAAATATCTGTACAAAGAGCATACATAAAAATGATGGCAGTCAAGAAAAAATGGAACAGGAGCTGGAGAGATCGCTCAGCGTTTAAGAGCACTAGCTGCTCTGTCAGAGAACATGAGTTGGATTCTGAGTACCCACGTCATCAGCCTACAAGCATCTGTAATGACCACACATCTTCTGAGAGATCAGGTTGGGGCTGAGCAGTAAACACCCTGCACACAGGGCCTGGTGCAGGGCAGAACAGGCTCATGGAAGCATGAGAAACTCCAGAGAAGGTTGCTTCTCATTATACTCATGAAATTACTTAAGAAAGGTGGATGTGGGGCCAAGAGAGATGGCACAGAGGTTAAGAGCACTGACTACTCTTCCAGAGGTCCTGAGTTCAATTCCCAGCAACGACATGGTGGCTCACAACCATCTATAATGTGATCTAATGTGCACTGTATGCATAATAAATAAATCCTTAAAAAAAAAAAAAAAGAAAAAAGAAAGGCGGATGCGGTGGTTTGAATGAAATGGGCTCTGTAGACTCAAAGGGAGCAGCACTACTAGATCTGGCCGTGTTGAAGGACATGTGTTGCTGGGATCGGGCTTTGAGGTTTCAAATGTTCAAGCCAGGTCCAGTGTGTCTCTCTCTTCCTGCTGCTTGCTGATCTAGATGTAGAACTCTTGGCACCATCTCCGGCACTTCTCCCAAAGACAATGAACTAAATCTCTAAACTGTAAGCCAGCCCCAATTAAAGGCTTCCCCTGATAAGAGTTGCTCTGGGGCTAAGAGCACTGGCTGCTCTTCCAAAGGTCCTGAATTCAATTCCCAGTAACCACATGGTGTGTCACAACCATCTACAATGAGATCTGGTGCCCTCTTTTGGTATGCAGGCAGAATACTATATAAATAACAAATTAATTAATTAAAAAAAAAAGAGTTGCTCTGGTCACAGCAAGAGAACTTCAACTAAGACAGCTGGAAATGACCTTTCTCTGTCGGTCTGGAGCCTCTTTTTCCCCTTGGAGCATGCAGGCACTGAGCATGCAGGCGCTGGACCCTAAAGGAATGACGCTTGCTCGGATGGACAGGTTTGAAGTATCCCAGTCTGGTGGTGAGTGTCTAGAGGGAGAAATCCTTCTCCAAAACAGCTTGTTAAATGATACAACCCTTTTAGTGTCACGGTTCTTCCCAGTGATACAGCTCTCTTTTAGTGGGGAGAATAGGGGCTATGTAAACCTTGGGGAAGTGGTTTTTGGGGTGAGTGTACATTATTGGCTGGGGCCTGAAAATGGAGTTTTAGGTAGTTGTAAGCCACTGTGTGGGGCTGACAATTGAATCTAGGTCCTGTGGAAGAGCAATGTATTCTCTTAACCACCAAGTCATTTGTGCAGTTTTGTACTACTCCTTAAAAATTTTTATTTTCTGTATATGGATGTTTTGCCTGCATGTATGGGTGCCCTCAGAGGCCAGAAGATGGTATAGATCCCTTGGACCTGGAATTATGACAGTTGTGAGCCATGTGGGTGCCAGAAACCACCCTGGTCCTCTGGAAGAACAGCCAGCACACTTAACTACTGAGCCATCTCTCAGGGTCATTGATTTTCATAAAAAGGAGAAAGTTGCTAAACACTAGCATTTATCTCTGTCAGCATCTTTTTTAAAAAAAAAACCTGTCTTTATTTGCTGGAGGTTGGGGGTATGCACACCACAGTCAGTCAGTGTACATGTGGACGAAGATAAGAAAATAACACGAGGGATTTGGTTCTCTCCTACTGTGTGGTCATGAGGCTCATGCTAAGGTCATCAGGCTTGGCAGCAAATGCCTTCACCGCTGAGCCAATGTGCTGCCCTTCTTCTTCTTCTTCTTCTTCTTCTTCTTCTTCTTCTTCTTCTTCTTCTTCTTCTTCTTTTTATTGGTTTTTTGAGACAGGGTCTCTCTGTGTAGCCTTGGCTGTTCTGGACTCACTTTGTAGACCAGGCTGGTCTCGAACTCACAATGATCCGCCTGCCTCTGCCTCCCGAGTACTGGGATTACAGGCGTGTGCCACCACGCCTGGCCCCTCTGCTTCTTAACAGCAGCTGTGATGGAACCAGCTGCCTCAGCTGCTGCCACAGTGACTTTATCATGATGGGCTGTAGCCTTGAACTGTGAGCTGAGATAAACTCTCCCTGCTTCAGGCTGCTTTTGTGAGGATATTTAATCATAGCAACAGGAAAAGCAGCAATTACACCAGGTTAATGAAACCTAAGGCTCAATTCCTGTGTGATTTGTATAGCCCTCTTCCTCCAATCTATATGGAAGGCTCAGAAAATCTCATCTCACAAAGTTGGTAAAAAACAGATTAGTTGGTAAGAAAACAGATTCTACCTTTGAGAAGTTCTGTGGTGTGCTAGAGATGTGGCTCAGTAAGGAGAGTGTTTGACTAGTATGCACTGTTAAAATGCTTCAGAGATGGCTCAGAGGTTAAGAGCACTGTCTGTTAATCCAAAGGTTCTGAGTTCAATTCCCAGCAACCACATGGTGGCTCACAACCATCTATAATGTGATCTGGTGCCCTCTTCTGGCAGGCAGGCAGGCATACATGCAGGCAGAACGCTGTATACTTAATAAATAAATCTCTTTAAAAAAAAAAAAGCTTCATATCCAAGCTATGAGTGCAATACGTACCAACAGTGAGACACTCACTTTCAGGAGGAGTTGAGAGCTCCAATCTAAACAGCAGAAAGCAAGTGTGTGGCACCTGGTTTCATGAAATCATGAATGAACAAGAGATCACAGGACTGTTTCCTGGGTAATATGTTTTTGCTCACACCACTATCTGTACTCACAAATACTTCATCTGGATCGGTAAGATCGGTAGAGATACTTGCCACCAAGCCTGAAGACTTGAGTTCAAATCTCCAGCACCCACATTAAAAAGCAGTGTCGGTAAGATGGCTCAGTGGGTAAAGGAAGGAGCCTGCTCCCAAGCCTGATTACACACGTTTGGTTCCTGGGACCTACGTGGGGTAGGAGAGAACTGACTCCTGCATGTGTTCCTCTGACTTACACAGGTAAACTGTGTCATACACACAGATGCAAGAAACACAATCAATAGTAAACATTTTAAAAAGCAGCTGAGCACTGAACAAAACGAGGTATGGTGGTGCATGCCTATAATTCCCAGCATTCAGGAGGTGGAGGCAGGGGGATCACCCTTAGCCACACAGTTTGACATTAGCTTGGAGTACATGAAACACTGTCTCAAAAGGACTGTGCTGGGGCCGGGTGTGGTGGTGCACACCTTTAATCCCAGCACTTGGTAGGCAGAGGCAGGTGGATTGCTGTGAGTTCGAGGCCAGCCTGGTCTACAAAGTATGTCCAGGACAGCCAAGGCTACACAGAGAAACCCTGTCTCAAAAAAATAACCAACAAACAAACAAACAAAAAGGATGGTGCTGTTTTTTCCATCAAGGGCCTGCGAGTAGATATGAGCCAGAATGGTGGCCCCAAGACTTCAGGAAGCATGAGGCTACTGAAGCCATTACCATGATGGAGCGTCTGGAGGAGCTAATGGGAACCCTGCTGTGTGTGGTACTACGTGTGGAGAGCACATCATCATCTGAAGGAGTTGGTTCCATCTATCAGGTGAGTCCCAGGCACTGAGCTCAGGCTGAGCTGTCCCATCAGCTCTGCATGTGTACGGCTCTAGTGAGTGTCCAACGCTTTAGAAGAGGATGCCATCAATGCATTAGACTACTCGTCAAGGTTCTGTCTGTAAGATTACCTGTAATAAGACTCAAGTTGAGGTATTCACAGTGGTTTGGAAAAGGTATAGTGTATTTCCCTGGGGACGAAGGCAAAATGCAGCTGAGAAGACACTAAACAGAATTCTCCATCCAAATCTTCAACAACAGAATAACGGTGCTAGGGTATTTATTATTTGTTGTGTAGGTGTTTTTTTTTTAAGATGTATTTATTTATTACATATACAGTGTTCTGTCTGTATGCAGGCCTGCACACCAGAAGAGGGCACCAGATCTCATTACAGGTGCTTGTGAGCCACCATTTGGTTGCTGGGAATTGAACTCGGGACCTCTCTAAGAGCAGCCAGTCTTCTTAACTACTGAGCCAACTCTCCAGCCCCATTGTGTGGGTTTCATTTCACTTAAGTATATACCTAGAAGTGGCTTTGCTGGGTCATATGGTAACCCAACATTAAGAACAGGAGTTTCTGTGTAACAGCCCTGGCTGTCCTGGAACTCACGCTGTAGACCAGGCTGGTCTCGAACTCATAGAGCTCTGCCTGCCTCTGCCTCCTGAGTGTTGGAGTTAAAGGCATGGGGTACCATGCCTGGCTTGTTATTTATTTATTTATTTTTAAATTTGTTACATTTATCTATGGGAGGTGGAGCTTGTAAACAGAGGGCAACTTAATAGAAGTCAGTTCTCCTCGGAATCACTACAGTGAAGCAAGTATGGTGGTGTACGCATTTAATACCAGCACTGGCTAAGGTTGAGAGAGGAGGATCATGAGTGTAGTCTAACCTAGGCTACCAAAGACATCGATTAAAAAAAAGAGGGGGGCGGGGGCAGTAGCCTGACTATCCAAAATGATCTTTCTACCTGGTGCTCACCTAAAATCGCCTGCAGCCGCAAGACTTAAGGCGGTACTCAACAAAACGTATGTTGGCAGGTTATTTTTTTTTTTTCCTTCTTTAAAAAAAAATCAGAAAGATTCTCTGGGGACTTTTGAAGAGGGGAAGAGACGAGCTAACAAAGACAGGCTCGAGCCAGCCATGGTGTCTGTGCCTTGTAATCCTAGCACATCCATAGTTGGGCTAGGAGGATAGGAGTGCGAAACTACGTTGGAGTACAATGTGAGACATTGCCTCAACGACGTTTTAAAAAGAAAAAGAACGCAAAAACCACCCCAGGACGCTGTGTACCGACAGGACAGTTCTCGCTGGCCCGGACAGGAGCGCTGCGCTGGCTCTCCGGGCTCCACCCACACCCAACCCTCCATGCCGCTAAAACCACTTCAGCCAGGAAAGGACCAATCCCAATTTGTTCTTTGACAAACTGGGATGGAGGCGGAAGAGAAGACTGCGTTATGGGGTTACTTCCGGGCCGGCGTCAGGCGGGGCGCACTAGATACGGTCCGCGGCTGGGAAGGAGCTGGGGCCAGCACGAAGCGCTTAGGGCTTTGGCTGCCAAACACCCGCTTAGAGCATCGACTTTAAGGACTAGTGGGGGGCGGGGCCTCCTTCCTTTGGGGGCGGGGCCTTTGTGCAGGGCCTTTCTCTACCTCGGGGGCGGGACCTCGTACTCCGGGGCTGGGCTACCTCTTGTGGGCAGAGCCGCAATCCGGGCTACGTGACGCAGGTCCTCTATCCGGGGGCGAGGCCGATGCTACAGACCCCGACTATATCCAGAGGCCCGGGCAGGGAGCGCCCACAGCCCCGGTTGAGTATCAGAATCCTACTCTGGGGCGGGTCCACAACCCAGCCGGGAGCCTACACATCCAAATTCGGTCTGGAGGTGGGGCTCGGGTCGGGTGCGTTGTATGCACAGCAGGATAGACCTGAAGAGCAGGGTTTCGCGTAGGGACTTGCCCCACGGGATGCTCAGAAAAGCCTTACTGCGTGCCGGCTGTGTAGCTATTCACCAGTGGAGCAGACCAACCTACACAGATTGGTCTCGAGTCACGTAATGGGAATTCCAGGGCTAAAAGCACAAGGCAACCTGAACGGGACTGACGTTGTAATCCTAGTATCTAAGGTGTGGCTCTTTTGTTGAGGCCCTTGTGTATCTTGTGTGAAGTCCTGGATTAGAATCACAACACAGCAAGGGGGGAAACCAAACAAATAAAACAAAACAAACAAAGCAACAATGTAAAAATGTAAAACACCCTAGAACTTACTGTGATGGAGGAAGGGTGCCACTGAGAAACCTATTTTCTTTCTTTCTTTCTTTCTTTCTTTCTTTCTTTCTCTCTCTCTCTCTCTCTCTCTCTCTCTCTCTCTCTCCCTCCCTCCCTCCTTCCTTCCTTCTATCTCTCTTTCTTTCTTTTTTAAGGTGGTGATGGGAACGAAACCTAGGGCTGCCTTGGACCCGAGATCCTGCGATCCATCCTTAGAAGTTATGTAAAACTAAAAGCACAGCGTGGTGGTGGACATTTGTAAACCGTCTCCCCCGCCCCCACCCCACTTGGGGAGAGCGGGAAGAGAAGGAATCTGGAGGAATCCGGGGACTTACTGGCCTGCCATCCTAGCCTACTTGTTGAGTTCCAGACCAGTGAGAATTGTAAACATGACCCAGGCCCTTGTGATTTTTTTCATTCCTCTGAGGCTGAACCCTCCTGGCTGCACAGTGGGAATCTAAAACTGCAGCTCAGGACCCAGTTTCTTGGTTTACTTGCGCTCAGGCACAGGGTGCATTTGGGGTCTGGAGTACTGCAGGCATGGCTTGGGCAGGATCCTCTGCAAATTAATTTTTTGTTGTTTTTTGTTCGTTCGTTTGTTTGTTTTGTTTTACGAGACAGGGTTTCTCTGTGTAGCCTTGACTGTCCTGGACTCGCTTTGTAGACGAGGCTGGTCTCGAACTCACAGTTTTCCGTCTGCCTCTGTCTCCCGAGTGCTGGGATTAAAGGCGTGTGCCACCACGCCCGGCTGCAAATTCATTTTTATTTGTCTGTTTTTGCTTGTTTTTCGAGACAGGGTTTCTCTGTGTAGCTTTGGTTGTCCTGGACTCGCTTTGTAAACCAGGCTGTCCTGGAACTCACAGAGATCCACCTGCCTCTGCTTCCCAAGTGCCACCACGCCTGGCACAAATTAATTTTTTCAAGATAGTATCTCCTTCTTAAATTTGTATTACATTTCAGAGAGAGAGAGAGGGGGTGGGGATGGGGTCTGCTGCCACACCCTCAGTTCCTGGTGTCTACATGGTGAAACAAGAAAACGGACTCCTGCAAGGTGTCCTCTCTCATTCTGTGTGTGCCTCTCTGTCTCTTTGTCTTTTTGTCTTTCTCTGTCTCTCTCTCTCTCATTAAATGAATATTTTTAGAGGCAGGGTTTCTCTGTGTAGCCTTGGCTGTCCTGGAATTCAAGCTGGGCTTGAAAAACTCAAGGGACCAGCCTGCCTCTGCCTCCCAAGTGCTGGGATTAAAGGCATGGGCCATTAACCACCCGCTACAACCTCTTCTTGAAGTTTAAACAGTGAAGAATGCCCCTTAGCACCCCTTGGTATATTAGGAAAAAAATGTATTTTCCAGCTGGAAAGTTGCCTCAGTGGCTAAGAGCACTTACTACTCTTGTAGACCAGCCAGGTTGATTCACAACACCAGCATGGTGGCTCACAGCCACCTGAAGCTCCAGTTCCGGAATTGACTTCCAGTGGCAGCAGGCCTGTGGGTAGTGCACACACATACATGCAAGGAAAACATAACAGATAAAATTTTGTTTGTTTCGTTGGTTGTTGGTTTTTCGAGACAGGGTTTCTATGTGTAGCCTTGGCTGTCCTGGACTCACTTTGTAGACCAGGCTGGCCTCGAACTCACAGCGATTGGCCTGCGTCTGCCTCCCGAGTGCTGGGATTAAAGACATGTGCAACACATAAAATTTAAGATGTGAAAGGATTCACAGTTCCCAGAGGTCACAGAAGGATGGCTCTTGGAGGTTTTGTTATTTTGTTGTTGTTGTTGTTGTTGTTGTTGTTGCTGCTGCTGCTGTTGTTTTTCTTGAACACCTCCTAATGAGCAACCCACCATCTTCCCCAGTAACAAACGAAGCCCAAGGCTCTGCAGTTGGGAGAGGAGGGACTCTGGCAGGTAGGCTTACTCACCCAGGCCCCTAGGAAGCCAGGGAGGGTCTTCATTCACGAGCAGGTACTGGGTTGAGAACAGGGCCTATCAACTGAGGGGAAGGGTGAGAGTCGAGTGGAGGCACAGGACAGGTTAAGAGGGCCTTGAACGCTTGCTCAGACAGCACGGGTCTGCGCTGCTACCACGGGTCCAGGATTTGTGAGAGTCTAGTCACAAAGGCAATGTGGGGTGCCGAGCAGGGGCAGGGGGAACTAGCCGAGCACAGAGATGCACTTCCACCAGCTAGTCCTGTTCCTCGGGGCCAGTTCCCCAAGCTTTGACCTTCCAGAGTAGCTGGTTCCTGGGACCACATGTTAGTCTCAGGGACCCCAAACCCTTAGTGACCTGACTTTGGGCAGAGTGGAGGAAAAGGGGGTAGAGTGGAGGAAGAGGAGTGACTCTCTCAGGTTGTCCTCTGACCTCCACATACAGGCTATGGCGTACATTCACACACGTGCATACACACATGCATATGCACAAGCAAACAACATTCTTCCCCATGTACTTCTGGGGCCCACTTACAGTTCACAGCTTGGTTAGTTCACACAGGACAGGAGCAGATCCATCAAAAACAGACTCAGCTGTAACCCGGCAGGAACAAAAGCCCTGTGGGACCCCCCCAGCCCTAGCAAGGTCAGGCCTGTCTGCAGTAGGCAGCCTCACCTGGAGGCCAGAGGTGGAAGTCCATGACAGCTATTGCAAACCATAGCTAAGGGAGGAGGCCATGCCAGCAAGTGTCAAACCCTCCTCTCCCTCAGCAATCTGTCTGCCTCTCCTCTTCTCCCAGTGCCTCTGAGTTGCTGGCTGACGTGCTGCGGCTACAGGTAGCACCGGTTCAAGTCCAGGATCAAGGATGAAGGGTGGTCCTGAAGAATATGACTGTGACCTGGACCCCTGCCAGGACCCCTGTGGTCCATAATAGACACCATCAGTGCCTGGAGGGGCTTCCTTGGTGGCTAGTTCAAGGATGCTGGAACTTAAAGCTGCACAGGACTGTGGCCCGTGCAGCCTGCTGTTTAGATAATGATTTTTTTTTTCTTTTTAATAAACTAGGCAAAAAAAAAAAAAAAAAAAAAAAAGTGGTTCCCGGGAGCTGGAGAGATGGCTCAGGTGTTAAGAGCACTTCGTCTGCTCTTCCAGAGGACCTGAGTTTCTTTCCCGGCATCCACATCAGATGGCTCACAACTGCCTGCAACTCCAACTCTAGAGTCCTCTTGCCTCCAGGGGCATTGAACTCAGCGCATCTACCCCTCACACACATAATATAATTTTTAAAAATTCTAAAAAATAAAACTGTCTTCCCCGAGTATGGGTTAGGTGGATTTAAAAACAACAGCAACAACAACAACAACAACAAAGAACCATTTCAGTTTGGGAAAAACAGTAATTTTCCCTGTCTGTTTTAAGGAAAGCTTTCACAGAATGTGTAGGTCAGATATTTGGGCAAATCTACAAAGCAAACAGTAGGAAGGCCAGATTTTAAAGCAACGCCCAGGAAAAATATTTAATTAAAAGAGTGAAAACTGCTGGGAGAAGATGACTCAGTGGGTGAGGAGCTTGCAGCACAGGGGTGATGGCCTGAGTTGGGTCTCCAGAACCATGTAAAACAGGATACAGAGCAGGGTCTGTGGTCTCAAGGCTACCATGAAAATGGAGGTGGAGACAGAAGTCTCCAGAAGCTTGCAGCCTGGCCATTTGGATTAGAAAACAACAAGATCCTGTCTCAAAGTAGAAAATGAGAATAAATGCCTTGGGCTGTCCTCTGACCTCCATGGTACATGCAAAGCTGCGTTTATACATAGGAACACACACACACACACACACACACACACACACACACACACACACACACGCCTGCGCGCACCTATTGGCTCGGGACCCCCAAGACCAACTCAGTTCTCCAAGTTCTCAGAGGAGATTTATTTGTCCCAGAGGGACAGAGGGCAGGACTAAGGGACAAAGACAGGAGACGGAGGAAGAGGGAGAGTAGGGAAGGGAACAAGGGAAAGGGGAGAAGAGGGACAAGGCAGAAGGAGGAGGGGTGTTTGTCCTGGAGGGGAAACAGGACAAAGGGCTGTCTCTGGATCACGAGGAGACAGTCGTAGCACGCAGGCAAATGGTGGTTCGTAAAGGTAAAAGGAGAAACCCCATGTTAGGATGAAGTGTTCAATTTTAACTGGATGTGTTAATTAGCCAGGCCAAAGGGGGCTTTTGGTTGCTGGACTTCAGTACTTTGATAGCTGGACCTTGGCAGTCAAGCCTCAGGGAGAGGAAGTGGCCAAGTAAGGGAACAGACCTCGGTGGCCAGCTTTAGGAATGTAATCTAATGGTTTTTTAGCAAGGCAGAGGGAATGGGGAGAAGGGCAAAGCCAGCCAGAGCCATGTTCTCCAGGCTTGAGCTGCCTGGAGGCCCCTCCTTCGTGTGCTCACAGGATTTTGAAAAAGGAATGAAAACAAAAATAAGTTCAAAGGGGGAAAAAGTGAGCAGAATGGTTCTTACCTATAATGTTAGTATTCAGGTTGCCAAAGCAAGAGGATTGACGTGAGTTTCCGGCCAGTCTGGGCAACAGAATCAGACCCCGTCCCAAAAACAAAAACCAGGAATGAAGGATGCCTCAGCAGTTAGGAACATTGGCTGTTCATCAAGAGGACCCAAATTTGATTTCCAGCCCCCACATGGTGGATTACAACTATTTAGACTTCCAGTTCCAGGGAATTCAATGGCTTTTTCTGGCCTCCTTGGGTAGCAGGCAAGCAGGTGGCACACAGACACATAATATGCAGGCAAAACACTCACATACATAAAATAATAAAAATAATAAATAAAAAACAGATGGGCATGGCACACAACATTAATCTCAGCATTCAGGAGGCAGAGGCAGTCATATCGCTCTGAGTTCAAAGCTAGCCTGGTCTACATAGTGAGTTTCGGGGTGATATAATGAGAACCCATCTCCAAAAACAAAGATGAAAGCAAAATTTAAACCCACAAAAATAAAAATAATAAATAATAAAAGGCAGTCAGGTATGGTGATGTACACTTGTGATCTTGTGATCTCAGGAGATGGAATAGGGCTTTTTTTTTTTTTTTTTTTTTTTTTTTTTTTTAGGACAACCTAGATTCCAGAGTGATACTGTGCCGTGTGTGTGTGTGTGTGTGTGTGTGTGTGTGTGTGTGTGTGTGTGTGTATAGGCCAGAAGTTGACGTCAGGCGTCTTCCTTGATCATATTCCAATTTGTTTATTGAGTCTGGGTCTCTCACTGAACCTGGACCTTCCTGTTCTAGCTAGTCTAGCCAGGCAGGTTGCCCCAGGGATCCTGTCTCTGCCTCCAGAGCAGGGGTTACAGGTTTTTGCCACGTCTGCCCATGGCTTTCATGTGGGTCCTGAGAGCCCAAGTCCAGTCTTCACACTTTCTTGGCAAGTTTTTTATCCATCGAATCATCTCTCTGACTCCTTTATCTTTTGTGTGTGTGTGTGTGTGTGTGTGTGTGTGTGTGTGTGTGTTTGTGTGTGATGTTACATTAGTAAATTGTCATGTAGTTTGAGATCACTGAGAACCTGGCTCTCAGGGTAGGGCTGCCCCTCCCCAATTCAGACCAAAGCATGCTATCTGAAAGTGTCCTCTAAGACCTCTTGCCTGGGAATGGGCTGGCTCCCCTCTGGCCGGGGTGAGGAGAAAGAACAGAAAAACAGCCCAAGGAAAATGTCAGGAGTGAAAGTACTGTGTCCTTGAACTCAGCTGGGAGTTAAGGCATTCCTAGGCATCTTTCCAAAGCCAAAGTCTCAGCTACTGTTTAAATCCCATGAGACGAAGATGCCTGCGCTGTGAACTGGCAGGGGAAGTCTCGCCCAGGAGAGCATGCTCTACCTGGGACCCTCCACTGCACAGGGCTTCCACAGGCAGTTCCTGCTAGGTGGTATAAGTGCCTGGCCTCATGCTTTACTCTCTTTCTGCTGCTTGTTTTATTCTTTCAAAACCATAAGTGTGGCTAGCATGCATCCTTCCATGAGGTGCATTTCTGTTTTGAAGGAGCAAAAATATTCTAAGGCTACTGAGCAAATCCCTGGCTCTGAAGAACTTTTTGTTTGTGTATTGGCTTGGGGAATGAAGCCGGTTGGTCCCTGTGAAGACTGGGCCAGCAAGTTGAAAGCTTTGGAGCCACACCATGTGGCTTAGGCTTTGCAAATGGTTGCTGGGAGAAATACAGCGTTTTGGGCTAGGTGAGGCTAGTATTTGCTTTTGTGTGTGTGTGTGTGTGTGTGTGTGTGTGTGTGTGTGTGTGTGTGTGTTTTAAAGATTTATTTATTTTATGTATATGAGTACAGGGCATCAGATATCATTATAGATGGCTGTGAGCCACCATGTGGTTCCTGGGAATTAAACTCAGGACCTCTGGAAGAGCAGCCAGTGCTCTTAACCACTGAGCCATCTCTCCAGCCCCAAGGCTGGTATTTGTTAATGGTCTACTGTAAAGCTGTTGAGAAAGGATGTGGGGAAGACAGAAAAGATTTCAGTGGCAAAAGGAGGTGGCTGACTTGCAGAGCCTTTGATGCTGCTGCAATGGCAGATATATATCCTTAGTGAACAAATGCATATTTACCAGAGTGCAGCTGGTTCCAAGCACAAGGTGAAGAAGTGGAGGGTCAAAGCCAGAAAAGGTCATCTGGCAATTGCTATGGCCAAATCAAGATACCTATGCTGGCATGCTTTTAAAACACTATTTTTATTTTGGGTTCCTTATATCTCTTTTCCTCTTTTCTCCCCCATCCCTTTCAACACCCCAACACCAGGTAGGGGAGAAAGAAGGTTAGTGGGGCATGGTGTTCCTTAGCTGCTTCCTGCTATTTAGGGTTATCAGGTCCCTTGGGGGGTAACTCCAATCTTCGTTTCAGGATATCTCTGGTTTGTTTTCATCACACTGCATCAACAGCAACCAGGAGCAGCAGAGGGAGGCATCAGTAGCCTTTTTCTTTCAGGGAGCCCCCAGTTTCCCTTTGGGTCTGGCTTTTATCCCCACGGACAAAGACCACACCCCCGCACGAGGTAGTTCACGGCTGAGAAACATCACGTGTCCTCTCAGCAGGCAGTTATCAGCTGTGGACAAACTGGAGCAGCCCACATATCCCACTCCTGAGATTGAAACAAAACCATGTTTACACATAACCCAAAACTTCCACAGCATACCTGGGATGGCAATGTATGGGATGAGGATTAGACTGCTTGAGGGGTGCAGTGAGGAGAGAAAATGTCACTTTACTTACAGCTGGGCTCTCGTGCACAGATGCCTAGAGTAACAGGAAGATGTTGGGATCTGAAGAAATGTAATAGAATACTTTAGATGGCAAGAAATAATGACATTACCTAGGGCTACTAGTGGCTTGGGGAACTCCTGATTACCTGGCTAGTGCAATTGTTTGACCTAGGGGTTCCTGGAATTAAACTAGATACAAAAGATGTAAAGTTGTTATTGTCACCACACAACCTGCAATAAGCAATGTGTTCAGAGACTGGAGCATAAGGGCTTACACTATGGAGGCACAGGGCAGGCCAATTGACAGTACCAACATGTTGGAACTGGCCATGAGGGATACTCAGGGACTAATACTTGACTGATGATATGTGATCCACAGCTAATCGCCCATGGTACTCCTTAAAGGACTATGTGCAAACAACGGGGGAATCCTGGAAGCATCCAGGGTTTGTTGGACTAGCTGAGGACCTAACAACCATACCTTTAGGAACAAAAATTGGGAACAGGACAATTTAAAATGTTTATTTATTTATTGTGGTGGACGTAGTCATGCCACAGAGTATGTCTGGAAGTGAGAAGGCAGCTTTTGGGAGTTGGTTCTCTTCTATTGTGTGCATCTTAGGGATCAAACTCAGACCATCAGGTTTGGCAGCAAGTGCCTTTGCCTCCTGGTCTCTCTCACTGGCCCTGAAACACAACAATTAAAACCACATTTCCTGCTTATAAGCAAATTATCAAGGCTCTGCTAATAAGTGACACAGAAAACTTATTGACTTAAGTGATCAAAGAGGTAACACAAAGAGGGTAGCTGAGTGACTGGAATGTGGGAAGGTGACCTCCCCATGTGCACCGTGGGAGGAGAGCTTACATCTCCCAGGACAAATGCTCACCGCTCTTCTTAAGTCAGAAGTGACATGTGATAAAATAGATGGAGTGACTAGTCAAGAACTGCGACAGATGTTCAAAGATAAAGGACTGCATGCACAGAAAGCATCCTTTCCTCTGGAAAGCCCCTGGAGATGCTTCCCTGGCGATTCCATTGCTACAGTGGCTTCATCTGCTTTGTTTGTTGACTTGCCCTCAAAACTGGAAAGGCCAGCTTCAGAAGTTAGGGTGGCCCATAAATACTTTATTTTTTATTTTATTTTATTTATTTTGGTTTTTCAAGACAAGGTTTCTCTGTATAACAGCTCTGTCTGTTCTGGAACTCCCTCTGTAGACCAGGCTGGCCTCGAACTCACAGAGACCTGCTTGCCTCTGCCTCCCGAGTGCTGGGATTAAAGGTGTGTGCCACCACTACCAGGCCCCATAAAGACTTTAGATCTGGCCTGAGTGCAGTGGCACCCTCCTGTAACCCCAGTACTTGCGGAGGTAGAGGCAGGCAGATTTCTGTGAGTTTGAGTCCAGGATAGCCAAAGCTACACAGAGAAACCCTGTCTCAAAAAAACCCAAAAATAAATAAATAAATAATAAAATAAAATAAAATTATTTAAGACTCTAGACCCTACATTACAGTCATAATCTATTGGGAAAATGGGTCAACTACCATAACCCTAACTTAAAAGTTTAATTTATGGCAATACAAAATTGTTCAATGGGAAATCAGTTACAATTATTGGATTAGGGGAGGGGACTTGCGCCAAACAAACAACAGGGCACAAAGTAATAATAGTTCCTAGCCCAGAGGAGATTTTGAGCATTGATATATTAAAAGGGTTAAAACTAAATTTAAATGATGGAACCTACCAATTTGTTTCTTTTCTTTTTTAAAATGAATGAATGAATGAATGAATGATTTCACTTTACATCCCAGTTGTAGGCCCCTCCCTCCTCTCCTCCCAGTCTCACCCTCCATCCCTCTTCCCTCATGCCCTTCCTCTATTCCTCAGAAGAGAGGAGCCCTACCCCCACCCTCACCCCCAACTCCCACCCCCACCCCACATCCGCCCTGCCCTCCGCAGGGCATCAGGACTGACTGAGCACGCCTTCCTCCCCTGTGGCCTGGCAAGGGAGTCCTTCTAGAGAGAAGTGATTTACAAAAAAAAAAAGGAGGCAACAGCAGGACTGTTTCTTGTTAAGCCTCAACAGGCACCTGGTTTGATGACCTAATAAGGTAATTCATATGAAGCAATATCACCAGGTGGCCAGGAAGAAATATACCAGACCATGGAAGATTTAGAAGTACAAATTTTGGTGCCTTCTACTACTTAAGAAAAATCCAAATGGTCTGCTAGAAAAGTAAATCATCATGGTAGAAGACCAAAGACTGCTCGCAGTTAGATAAGTGGTCCTGTCTGTGTCCCTGTCGTTTCCCCACCCCCTCAAACCCCCCTTTAAACCCTTGCTGTTCCAGATGCTGTCACCTTATTAGAGAAGGACAGGACCACTCAGGCACCTGGCTCTGTTATAGATGTGGGTAATGTGTCCCTCACTGTACACTTGTCCTGATCAGTGCATGCTTTTACCTGGCAAGGACCAAGAAGATACATTTATTTCTGTGTCTACTGCAAGAATATGGTCACGGTCCTACCATATGCCATCACCACATGGCAGAGCATTCAGAGAGTGCAAAGGCACCTATCTTAGTTCAAATAATATGTTACATCAATAATACCACACCTCAGAGGATGAAGGGAGTCAGAGCTTTAGTGTTAGTGACTACTGGGTTAAAATGATTTGGGGTGGGAAATTAACCCTGAGAGTAGTCAAGGACCGGAAATACTGTTTAATTTGGAGAAAGTATTTCGTAATCAAAGCAGATGGGAAATGTTACCTAAATCCAGACAAAAGACATTGGAATTTTGCATTCTATAAGATAAAAAGCAAACCCGTTGGTCTGATTGGGGGTCTGGCCCCACTATCCCTCATCTAGGACAGTTTTTGAGCCTCCTATCTAAAATAACTAGAACGAAATTTCAGTTTGCACGGGACCTACACAGGAGCAAGCATTGGAACATGTAAAACAGACAATACGTGGCACGAGAGCTCTGGCTGCTCAGAACAGGCCCCATTGGATTACAGGCAACGCTGATGGGGTGTAAGGCAATTGGAGTTTGTGGCAGAAGTGAGAGGAACAGAGGGTGTCTTCTGGCTTTTGGGATAGAAATCTGTCCTGCCAGGGAAGCCTATACCCCTTTAGAGAAACAGTTACTAGCTTTTACTGGGCTTTGATTGGAATTGAACCAATCAGTGACATGAAGCCCTGATTAGATTCCACACTCCAATTACAACATGGACATGTATCAAGCCTACCACTCGTCAGACAGGGCATGCAGGGAGCCTAGTGTCATTAAGTGGAAGAGGTATATTCAAGACAGAGCAAGACTCCTGGTGCAGTTGCTACATGAAGGAATCAGTAACACTGTCCCAGCAGAATCTGACTGCTCCCTCGGGAGAGTCTGTTGATCAGTTGTCTCCAGAGCCTCTGGTATGAGCAGCCAATCTGCAGAGTTATAAGCTGTCTATAAAGCTGTTCAAACTGACTCAGGACAATGCCATGTGCACACCAACTGGTCCGTGGCAAATGAAATGGCCACTTAGACGGCCTGATAGCAAATACATGAATGGACCACAAGTGGCAAGGAAATCTGGGGGAAACCTGCACAGGAGGATATAAAGTACATAATATTAAATAAGCATTCAACAACATTTTATTTGTCTTATGTGTGTGGGTGTTTTGTCTGCACTTAAGTCTGTGCACCATGTGTGTGCCTGATGCCTGTGGAGGCCATGGGCTTTGGAGCATCTGAATCAGAAGTTATAACAATTGTGAGCCCTACTATATAGAGAAACCCTGTCTTGAAAAGCCAAAAAACCAAAAGCCAAGCAAACAAAAAACAATTGTGAGCCACTGTGTGGGTATGTTAGAAACTGAACCCATGTCCTCTGGAAGAGCAGCCAGTGCTGTTAAATTGCAGAGCCATCTTTCCATTATCCCTCCTATATGTTTTTATTACATTTATTTACTTTGAGTTTGTATCTGTGTGGGCTCTCTATCCTACTACAGACATACTTGATTGTGCATGTTCATTGATGCTCTAGTCACAGCAGCCAGGAAATGGAAACAGCCTAGATGTTCATCATTGATAAACAGATAGTGAAAATATGGTACATTTACACAGTGGATTATTATTCAGCTGTTAAGAAAAATGAAATTCTCAGGTAAATAGATAGAGCTGGCAATAATCACTCTGAGTGAGGTAACAAAAAATCAGATAGAGAAAAATCACATTTTCCCTCATTTGTAGATGTTATTTAAAAAATTTTAGGTATGTGTGTTTCATTCATAATACCCATAGATGTCAAGCAATTAGCAAAGGGCTAAAGAGGCGGGAGCTCAAGGGAAGGAGGCTACAGTGCAATGACATAAACAGGAAAGAAGAACGGAACAGAAAGGGTTAAGTAGGGCAGAGCATGGGAGGGCAAGGTTGAGAAAGGAGTACAAAGAGAGATCACTAACCCTAAAGCCCTTTTAAGAGTCATATGAAAGGGGCTGGAGAGATGGCTCAGAGGTTAAGAGCACTTGTCTGCTCTTCTGAAGGTCCCGAGGTCGATTCCCAGCAACCACATGGTGGCTCACAACCACCTGTAATGAGATCTGGTGTCAGGCACATGTGTGGGCAGAATACTGTATAAATAATAAATAAATCTTAAAAAAAAAAAAGAGTCACATGAAAGCCTACTGCAGAAGTTCCTAAAACATATACATACATAAAACACTTTAATGGGACTACCCTATAATGAGTTGACAATGGCCCTACTACACAACCATAGGCAAACATAAAAAGTCCAGTGGCAGAAATATACTACGACACTGTCATCAACAGTAATCATCAGTCTTACGTGCTGAGAGCTACAATAAACGACTGGCCTGCCAAAGGCCCCACAGCTGTTCAAGATGCAGAGGATAAAAGACTGTGAAGTCCTGAGCCTTAAAGGGACATCTCCTCTGTAGGCCCACGGATCATCTCAGAAGAATGGGCAGAAAGACTGTCAGAGCCAGAGGCATAGTAGCAACTCCGCAAACTGTTTATACATTGTTATTTTCTGCTTATGATTTATTTATTTTATTTTATGTGCATTAGTGTTTTTATATGCCTGTATGTCTATTTAAGAGTGTCAGATTCCTTGGAACTGGAGTTGTAGACAGTTGTGAGCTGCTATGTAGGTGCTGGGAATTGAACCCAGAATTGCTGCTCTGGAAGAGCAGAAAGTGCTCCTAAGCTCTGAGCCATCTCTCTAGTCCCCGTTTATATATCCTTAATGTATAATTACCATTTGATGCAGCAAGCCCACTACCAAGTGAAATGAAAGCCCACACACAACAGAAAATAAATATGAATTACAATAGTACCATTCTTTTGTTAAAGTTTGCTTTGTTTTGTTTTGAGACAGGGTTTCTCTGTGTAGCCCTGGCTGTCCTGGAACTTGTTCTGTAGACCAGGCTGGCCTCAAACCCACCTGAAAGATTTATTTCTTATTTATGTGTATGTGTCTACTATGTGGGTGGCACAGGTGCCAGCATTGGGCGTTAGATCCCTGGTTGGCTGTGAGCTGCCCGACATGGACACTGGGGTGTAAACTCATATCCTCAGGAAGAGCTACAAATATTCTTAACTGCTGAACCATCTCTCTAGCCCATTTCACATGTTTTTTGGTCAGCAAAGCAATAAGGTTTCATTATGCTATTTTCATACATACCTTGTTTGGTTAATTGTCATTTCTGCAGTTCCTGCCTTCTCAAAATGCACTCTTCTACCCTGCTTCCAATTTAATGTCTTTACTTCTAATATATAATATATTTATTAATATATAATATATTCATATATTCATATATATATATAATTTTGTATGTGTATGGATGGTTTTCCTGTATGTATGTCTGAGCATTACATTTGTGTCTCATGGCCATGAAGGACAAAAGAGGTGTCAGGTACCCTGGACCTGGAGTTACAGATAATTGTGGGCCATTATATGGGTGCTGGGAATTGAACCAGGGTCCTTTGAAGAACAACAAGGCTTCTTAACCACAGAGCATCTCTCCAGCTCAACTCCTTTCTTTCTTTTTTTTTTTTTTAGATTTATTTATTTATTATATATACAATGCTCTGCCTTCTTGTACCTCTGCAGGCCAGAAGAGGGCATCAGATCACATTATAGATGGTTGTGAGCCACCAAGTGGTTGCTGGGAATTGAACTCAGGACCTCTGGAAGAGCAAGACAGTGCTCTTAACCTCTGAGCCATCTCTCCAGTATTCCCACCCCCACCCCCAACTTCTATTTCTTTAAAACATCTTTTATTCCCCAATTCATGGTCCCCTTTCTAGGTTCATGACTTATATTACCAGTCTCCCTCTCTCTCCCTTTCTTACACACACACACATTAAAAGCAAGGAGCCACATATGAAACAGTAGTTTTGCTTTTTGTTTTGTTTTGAAACAAGGTCTTACTGTATATCCCTGGGTGGCCTGGAACTCAGAGATCCACCTGTGTTTGCCTCCTGAATGCTGGATTAAAGGTGTGTACCAACATGTCTGGCTTAGTTTTACCCTGAATTACTTCAAAAAATAGAAAACACCCAGGTTGCTAAGTTGCCTCTAAAAACTAGTCATTTGGGCCAGCAGGCTGGCTCTGTCGGTGAAAGAGAAGCTGCCTTCTATTCCTGAAGCCCACGGCAAGAGAACTGAGTCCTGAAAGTTGTCCTCTGACCTCTATATATTCCCATATACATCCCTGCTCTTTCTGTTACACACATGCACACACACAACAACAACAATAACAATCAGGAAAAAATGTTAGGAATTCAGTATGTTATCTAAGATTTCAAGGATCTCGGTACTCTTTACAAACACAGACTTCTTCCTACCCACCAGTCACTGTATACAGAAAAGAGGAAACAGAACAGCAAAATAGGTACCAATTCAACATATTTGTAAGCTGAATTCGGTAACACACAAATGCAACCTTATTATTTGTCTCCATAGACTGGGATTCACTCTGTAGTTTAGGCTAGCCTCCAAGAGCTCCAGTTAACAACAGTTTCCAAGTGAACAGTTTCCCTTAGGCACAACCTCAGAATTCAAAAGAGTAGTTTTGGGTGATTTCTCGATGTTTCACCTTTCATGTATTTATTCATTCAAGGAACGTGGCACGTATTGTGCTCTGAGATGCTGATGATACAAATTAGTACAACCAGTTTGTATGTGTAGAAATACAGTCCGGTAGTTCAGGCTGTCTTGAACTCACTGTGCATGCCAGTCTGGCTTGATCCAGTCTGTGTCTGGAGCTTGCTGAGGTAGCAGGAGTGTCTGTGGATAACTTTGTTTTTTTTAATTAAAAGATTTTATTATGTATGTATGTATGTGTATGTGAGTGTGAGTTT
This sequence comes from Acomys minous, assembly GCF_964271855.1. Taxonomy (NCBI): domain Eukaryota; kingdom Metazoa; phylum Chordata; class Mammalia; order Rodentia; family Muridae; genus Acomys; species Acomys minous. The sequence continues at coordinate 83,194,180 of NC_140494.1, read as the reverse complement.
CTGCAGGAACCAGACGCGGATACCAAATCCTCTGGAGTTACTGGCGGTTTGAGCCATATCAAGTAAGTGCTGGTCCTTTTGAAGAACAGCAAGTGCCCTTAATGGCTGAGTCCTCTTCATGTTCCAAAAAGCTTTTTTTTTTTTTCCAAAACAGGGTTTGTCTGTGTTAGCTTTGGCTGTCCTGTAGCTCACTCTGTAGATCAGGCTGGCCTCGAACTCAGGGAGATCTGCCTGCCTCTGCCTCCCAAGTGCTGGGATTAAAGGTGTGTGCCAGCACCACCAGGCTCCAAAAAAAAAATTTTTTTTTTTTTTAAAGTGCAGCACTGGAGACTGAGACTGAACCTAGAGGCTTGAGTGTGATAGGGAAAGTGCTCTGGCACCAAACTGTATCTCAGTCCTCAAGAATAATTCTTGAAAAAAAAAAACACCTATGATCCTAGCACTCTGGGAGGCAGAGGCAGGGAGATCTCTGTGAGTTTGAGGCCAGCATGATCTACAAATCAAGTTCAAGACAGCCAAGGCTACACAGAGAAACCCTGTTTCGAACACACACACACACACACACACACACACACACACACACAAACACACACACACACCCAGTGCCAGTAAATCAGTGTTCACAATAACTCCCGGAATGCCACCCAATGAAAACTCATCGTGATACCCAGAGAAGAAAAGTCTTATGACACAACTTTAGGACTCATGTTATCAGTATTACTTTGTAAAGTAGGAAAAACTGGTACATTTGCTAAATTCCAAGAATAGAAACCTTTACACTTGGCATGAGGGATAAGTTCTGTTGGTAAGAGCTCTTGCCTAACATAAACTAATACCCAAATGCCCTATAAACCCCAATGCGGGCATGCTTGTTATCCCACTTTTTTTGGAGGTGGCAGGAGATTTAAAAGCTCAAGGTTAACCCTTGGTGGTCTAGGGAGTTTGAGGCCAGCCTGGGCTACAAAAGATCCTGACTCAATGGGGAAAACACATACACACACACACACACACACACACACACACACACACACACACACACACACACTCTAGCCTTCCCCCTACAAGCAACACTGAACGAAGGAAAACAAAGAAAATTCAAAAGACTCAGAATTTACAAAAAAAAAAAAAGTTTATTTTATTATGACTTTGGAGACAGGGTTTCATGTATCCCAGGCTGGCCTTGAATTTGCTATGTAGCTGAGGCAGGCCTTGAACCATCTCGCAAGTACAGGGATGACAGTACGGTGCTGGAGATGGGACCCAGGGCTCTTTGTGCGTGCGAGGCAAGGACTCTACCAACTGAGCCTTGGTGGTAGTGGTGGTGGTGGTGGTGGTGTAGCTTTATTCGACAACACAACAGAATCAACGACTGAGGTGTTAGCATGGTGTCCAGAGGCACACAAAGACAGGTCGACAAAAAGGTGTCTGGAGACAGCTGTGACTCAGTGGACCAGACGGATCATTTTTCCTGGGCTGGCAGATTATGCAACATGGCTAAAGGCACTGCGAGCGTTAGGGAGAGGCGGGAGAGAAAAGCTTTTGTCAGCAGCATCAACACCGGGGTATCCCCACCCCCATCCTCGCCCCACCGGTCCGCCATCAACCGAGGCGCACCCCGGCCTGGTCCCGCCTCTCGCCCCGCCCCCGCGCCGCCGGCCCATCAAGGCCAAGCGTCTGACCTCGACCTTTTTGGCTCACTTCCAATCCCTACTCCCCTTACGAGCCCACCCGAAAAGGGGTGCAACTGCCCGGACGCGGGAACAAACAAGCTTTTCTCTCTAGCCTGGAGAGATCCAACGTGGCCGATAACTTCGAGCCGGAAGCGGAAGTGACGTCACACCAGATGCCCCCCCCCCCGCTCCCTCCCTTTTCTCTGAGCTCTGAGACCTTCTCGGTGTTTGTCCGAGGGCTCTCCGCTCAGCTCGGTGAGGATTCGGTGAGGGGATGCGGGGTCGGCATGGGGAGGGACAGGACTCGGTAAACCTCTGAGGGCAGGCGGGCCGAGCTCTGCTTGCGGGTCCCGGCGTCCTCCCAGGCTCAGCAGCCCTACCAGGTGCCGTGGCCCGAGTGCGCATCAGCCCTGAGCTGTTTGCATCCACCTTTCTCCTAAAGCCTCCTAAAGTAACCTTTGTGGGATTGCTCCTCCCTCAGAAAGAATAGACTTTTCCGCCATTGGCATCACATCGAGAAGCTGCATCTTCCATTCTCCGACCGGGCGATTCTGTTTGCTCCTGCGGCGCTTTGGCTGAAAGGTGGGTGAGGACAGCCTTTTCCTCTTGTTTTTCTTTTTTCGTGTGAGTGTGTGTGTGTGTGTGTGTGTGTGTGTGGAAAGGAATGTTTTATCCGAAATTTTCGCTTTCGTGGGACATCTGCTTACCCGAGACATACAGTATTCTGATTAAAAAAAGAAAAAGGTAACTTTGTTATAGACTTCTGCAGGGTGCATTTATCTGTCTGTAAATATAAACGTACAGAGACCCTATACGGGTCTTTGTGTTGAAAAGTAAGGGTCCCAAGTTACTCTCATTTGATGCTGGGGGTAAAACTCAGAGCCTCACGATGCTAAGCCGTCTCCTGCTGAGCTACACCCCTACCCCAAATAGTTAGCCATTGTCTGAACGTTGTAGGCCTGTGCCTCCTTGCAGACTTTAAAAAATGGAGGCTTTGTTAGGTTAGTACTGACTGAACTGTTTGCTTTTTCCAAGAAAAAAATAAAGTAGATTTTATGGTGAGCTATTTGAGAATAAGTTGAGAATTTTAGGCGTGATACTTTTTTTTTTTTTTTAACATAGCGCGATACTTTTACATAATGGGTAATGCATCTTCTAAAAAAAAAAAAATGAAGATACTGACCCAGTAAGGCCATAATAGTAATGTTTCAACCAAGATAACTAAAAACAACAATGCTATCTGCTATCTTCTTTGTGTGAAATCAAGTCTTTGTTGTTATAAAATAGGTTTTTGGTGTTTTTGCATCTAAGATTTCTTCAAAGTTTCTTTTGTTTTTTGTAATAGTAGGAATTGAATCTTGGGCTTTGTGCATGTTGGGTAAGCTCTCTCTACCCCTGAGTTATAAACCCAGACCTCCTTAAGGGCATTTTTGTTGTTGTTTATTTAATACATTTTACTTTTTAAATTAAAAAAAAAAAAAAAAGCCCTGGGATGTCAGAAAAGGCCACAGGGCCCCTGGAGCTGCAGTTACAGGAGGTTGTGAACCACCGGGTGTGGTGTGGGGAGCCAGCTCCCAGGTTCTGGAAGAGCAGCATGTACTCTTAATTGATAAGCCATTTATCTCTTCAATCCTTTTTTTTTTTTTAAAGGTTCATACATTGAAATTTTCAGATGTCTTTTAGAATCTTTGAATCTTCAGTGGTCATGTTGTTTGTTACACTTAACTTTTTAAAACGAGGTATATATTCCCCCCCCCCTCATTTCTGTGTATATTTTATTTTATTTTTTGCATTTTCTTCCATTAAAATTTTTTTTTCTGTAGACTAATTGGTTCTTGGATTTCTGAGTGAAGTGGTATAGCTCTTGTCTAGAATATTTGAGGCCCTGGGTTTCATCCTCAGTATTACCGTGAAGGGGGGGAGTGGGGGAGTGAGTGAAGAAAAACCAGTCTAAGCCTGTTCTTATAGTACAGAGTAAATGTATTGCAAAGTGATCAGAGCTTTGAGGGTTAATACACTCTACTGAGTCACTGAGTTATTACCCTCTTGTTATATGAGGGCACATGACAGTCAGACCCACACAGGCTTGGGTGGGGTGTCGAACCTAGGGCCTTGAACATGAGATGTGCTCTGTCGCTGATATGTGTCCCCAGTCTCTTTACTTAGACTGCACTTTATTCTGTCCACATGAGTGCATGTATTTGTGTGTGAGGAGGCCAGAGAATCCATTCTTTCATCATGTAGGTCCTGGGATTTGAACTCGGGGAACTTTAGATCTTTAGGTCTTGGTGACAAATACCTTTACACACTGAGCCTGAGTATGATGTTATAGCTATGGCGGTCCCTTCTCCTCTTCCTCCTCTTCTTCCTCCTCCTCCTTTCTCCCCCAGCACTGTTGTTCCACATACCTTTTATTTGAATATGTTCGCTGTACAAAATAATGGCTTTTATATTAGGACATTTTAATACATTCATGTAATGTATTTTGGTCATACTCACTCCCAAGAGAAGTGAGTTCTAGCTAAGCTGAGACTAAATGACAGGGTACAGGAATGACCATGTTGAAAGAGCAGGGCGTAGGAGGGAAGGGAGCGTGGTAAGCAGTGACTAATTATATTTGTACAGTGCAAGAGGAGAGCCTCAAGAGTTAATCCCGGGCTTGACAGTAATTTCACTCATTTTCTCTGGTGGTGCACACAGACTCTTATCCCAGCGGCGGGTGGTGGAGACGGGCAGGAAGATTGCTGCAAGTCTGAGGTAACTCAAGGCTATAGAGCAAGACACTATCTAAATAAACAAATGGACTCAGTGGTTAATAGCGAACGCTGGCTGCTCTTGTAGAGGACCTTAGTTCAGTTTCTAGCACCCACATGGCAGCTCACAAACATCTGTAACTCCAGTTCCAGGGAATTCAGTGCCCTCTTCCGGCCTTCACGGGCACCAGGCACACAAGTGATGGACAGACATACATGCAGGTGAAACACAAATACACATAAAATAAAATAACCACCGAAACAAAACAGGCTAGAAAATTCACCTGTGTAAGGAAATGTTTGTGTTCCAAAACAGTCAAAAACCTCTTGGAGTGGCTTTTAGACCTCTTAGGGTTTCCCCTACCCCAAACTAGGACTCAGTTTCCCTGGGGGAGTGTTCTCCTTCTACTTAGCAGGAGGAACCAGTCCTGTGTGGCTGCTTACAGATACCAGACGAGTTGGAGCCAGTCCAGGGGTAAACGACCCGAAGGCTCCCCTGCCAGTGTGGTGTATCTGAAAATATACAGGGATGCTTTATGCCTGGACAATATCAAAAAAAAAAAAAAGGAAAGCCAGGCATAATGGTGCTTGCCTGTAACCCCAGTATTTGGGGGGTAGAGGTGGGAGGATCTTGAGTTCTAGGCCAGCCTAAGCTACATGCTGAGTTCCAGGTAAGCTACATGTGACTTGATCTCAGAAAAAAACAAAAAAACAAACAAACCAAAAAACCCCAACCAACCAAACAAACAAACAAACAAAACCCCAAAGAATAAGAAGTTGTTACCATACAGTTGGTAAAGTTGTCCATATAATGCTGGTGACAAGAGTTTGGTGAAAGTAAAATTTGAACTATCAGTAGTATCTGCAAAATTTTAAATTTGAATGTCCTGACATAGTATTAGTATAAAAGTAAAAACAACAATTATTTAAATGTGACTATTAAGAGTATTCACACTACTATCTAAAATTGTATTCAATTAGAAGCCACTGTGGGGGCTGGAGGCATGGTTCAGTTGTTGGGGTGCTTGTCTAGTATGTAGGAAGTCCTAGATTGCATCTGTAGTTCTGCATGCACTTGACTATGGTGTGTAGTCTGTAATCCTGGGACACAGGTGGTGGGGACAGGAGACTCATCTCCAGTAAATTGGAGGGGTAAATGAATGATACATACCACATCAAGGTGTATTTCTTTGACATCTCCTCTTCCTACCCCTTGGGCCTTGTGGGTATTAAACAGGTGCTGGGCTGCATTTCTGTCTTGTACACAAGAGTGCCTGCCCCGTCATAGGCTCTGACTTCAGTAGAACGAAGAGAGACCAGGCAATGGTGGCGCACGCCTTTAACTCCAGCACTTGGGAGGCAGAGGCAGGTGGATTTCTGTGAAATTCGAGGTCAGCCTGGCCTACAGAATGAGTTCCAGGACAGCCAGGGTTACACAGAAGCCTTGTTTCAAAAAAAAAAAAACAGAGACAAAAAAAAAAAAAAGAGAGAGAGAGAGAGAGCGCGCGCGCACACGCAAGAGAGAACATGTGTATCCTTCTTAATTAGTGCCTTACAAGTTTTAACACACTTCTTGGCTTAAAATGTCACGTGACTCTGTGTTGATGGACGCCTGTAATCCTAACACCTGGAAGATGGCGGTGGTAGAACTCAGGTTCAAGACCAGCCTGAGCTACGTAGCCAAGTAGCAAAGATGGAAGGGGAAAGAGTTAGTGTTGCATAACATGTGTTGAAGAAGAACTTAAGGCATACTGCAACAGTCCACAATGTGGTTGCCCAACTCTTTTACTTGTTTTTGACATTTGTAATAGCAATTAAACAGTCTATCTATATTCTGCCTAAGAAAATACAAAGGAAGTTATAAGTCTTCCCCCAAGGGAGCAGAAATAGTTCCCAGTAGACATGGTATCACCATCACGAGCCATATTCAGTCATCCTCACATTTAGACACATTCTGAGTGAATAGTATTGTTACCCAAAGATTAAACTAGAGCTAGGACTGGTGGGTCGGACCTGTAATCCTAGCTATTGGGATGTCAGGGTAAGACAAGGCCATTAAGGGTTATAAAGTGACTTCAGGACCAGCCTGGTCAACTTAGTGAGTCCTTGTTTCAAAATAGGTAAAAAGGGGGTTGGCTATCTGAGTGGGAGCCTATGTGAGGCCTTAGGTTCCATTCCTAATACTGGGAAGGGTGGTGGGGGCTGACTTAGAAGCTGAACCTGGTAGTTTTAGGATTGTGAGTCAATGTGGGCTGTATAATGGGACTGTTTCAAAAGGAGAATTAAAACATAAGTTGACTCTCCAGTGTAAAAAGAGAAAGAGGAGATTGAATGCTTGGACACAGTTGCAGTTCAGTGGGAAATGACTGCAGCTCCTTTTATGTAGCTTAGGTTAGCCTCACACTGTAGCCTAGGCTGGCCTTGAGTTCCCTATGCATCTGCCTCAGATTCCCAGTTGTTAGGACTAGATGTATACACCACTCCTGGCTTTTTTACTTGGTTCCCCTCCCCGCCCCCACGGGTGGTGGTGGTGGTTGCTTTTTCAGGTATTGTTTATTTTCCTTCAGCAAGAACAGTGTTCTGGCCTGTGTATTTGCTAGAACACCTTTCATTCTCAGAGTGACTTCCATTTTCTCTCCTTCCATTCTCCTTTGTATAGGTGTGTGTGTGTGTGTGTGTGTGTGTGTGTGTGTGTGTGTGTCTCCAAAGGCCAGAAGAGTTGGATCTTTCTGGGGTTGGAGTTAGAGGCAGTTGTGAGCTGCCATCACTGGTGCTGGGAATGGTACTCTGATTCTCTGCAAGTGCACATTCTTATCCACAGAGCCATCTCTGCAGCTCCTTTGTTTTATTGTTGTCACTTTCTGTAAACTTTATTCATCACGGAAGTATATGATCCTCCAAACTTACTTTTTGTCCTGCATATATCCCTATATCCCACTTTCTCTTTGGTACTTGGGAACAGTTGCTTTAGTTCGTAGGTTAGTGCCAATTGCCTTCTGATTAGGTATTTGGTTCTAGACAAAGCTCAAATGACCAGGTGACAGTGTCACTTCCAGTGTCTCCTGAGGAATGCAGTCCCTAGAGTCTAAAATCTAGGTTCCTGCAACTGAAGGCAAGCATTCTTTATGTGGAGCCAATTTCACATGCGTTTTATCTATTCTCCCACTCAAGTTCTGTGGGAGAGACCACGCCATGTAGAGTTCCGACTCAGCCTTCCAAAGGCTTGGTTTTCACAAGTCTTACATTGTTCTGACATGTATTGTGAGGGTAGTTGTTGCATTTCTTTTTCTTTTTTTTTTTTTTTTAAGAGGGAGTTTTGCTCTGTAGCTCAGAATAGCCTCAAATTCACTGTCCTCTCTCTTCTTGCCTGCTGGCCTACATGCATACATTACCACACCCATTTGGGTTTTTCTTTCCAGGTGGTGGTGGTGCAGGTGCGTTGCAGGCAAACAGTCTCATTATGTAGCTGAGGTTGCCCTGGAATTCACTGCAGTCCAGGCTAGTCTTGGACTTAAACTTCTCCATCCTCAGCCTTCTAAGTGCTGGTATTACAGCTGTATGCTGCGTTTACCTGCCTCAGTGCTTGTACCATCATTTCATTAATAATAAAGCATAACAACCACATAATGTCTATATTTATATTGTTGTATTAAGATTTTTTGTTTCTTTTTGAATCAGAGCCCCATGTTGCCTAGCCTTGCCTTAAGCTCACCATCTAGGGGTATGTATGTATGTACGTATGTACATACATGTGTGTGTATGTATGTAATGTATGTATGTATGTATTTGTGACACACTTTCTCTGTATAGCCTTGGCTGCCCTGGAACTCGCTCTGTGGACCAGGCTGGTTTTAAACTCAGAGCTCTATCTGTCTCCCTCCTGAGTGCTGGGATTAAGGGCATGGGACACTACCATCTGGCTCAGGGATAATCTTGAACTCCTGATCTTTTAGCTATACCTCCTAAGTGCTGGGATTACAGGCATGTGCCAGTACCAGGGATTGAACCAGGGCCTCATATATGGTGTATGGTAGGCAGTTACTCTTGTTAACTGAACTACGTTCTCAGACCTGTATTTGATATTGTGAGTAATCTGGTGACGGTATCATATCAAGAAGTACATAAGTGCTGGGCGTGGTGGTGCACGCCTGTAATCCTAGCACTTGGGAGGCAGAGGCAGGCAGATTGCTTTGAGTTCAAGGCCAGCGTGGTCTACAAAGCAAGTTCAGGACAGGTATGGCTAACACAGAGAAACCCTGTCTCGAAAAACCAAAAAAAAAAAAGAAAAAAAGAAAAAGAAGTATATAAGTAATACACAAATATTATGTACTTTTTACATAGGGAATTTAAACATCTGCATTATTTGGGATCTCTAGGGCACCTGGGACCCCAGGGAACATCTACTATGTACTATACTGCAGAATTTTGGGCTAAGGAGATGGGTCAGTGGTTAAAGCCTTTTCTGGGTTCTGGAGAATGGAGTTTGGCTCCCTAGAACCCACGTAAATGTTGGGTGGGTGTGGCAGCCAGTCTGTAATTTTAGCACTTAGGAGGCAGAGATAAAGATCTGTTCAGTAAGCTGGCTAGTTAGATTAGCTGAATCTGCAAGCTCTCAATAAGATGGAGAGCAATTGAGGAAGGCTTTTGATAATCAAATTCTGGCCTCTTTATTGACATATGTACCTGCATCTAGCATATGTTTCTGTGATGGCAGTTCTTGTTTGTCGACTTGACTGCATTTGGAATTGACTAAAATCCAAGCTGATGGGTATACCTGTGAGGGACTACTTCTTTTTTCTCTAAGATTTATTTATTTATTATGTATACAGTGTTATGTCTATATGTGCACCTGCACACCAAAAGAGGACATGACCATGTGGTTGCTGGGAACTGAACTCAGGACCTCTGGAAGAGCAGCCAGTGCTCTAAATCTCTGAGCCATCTCTTCAGCCTCGAGGGACTTTTTCTTAATTAAATTACTTGAAGTAGAAAGACCCACTTTTATTTTTATTTATATATTTTTAGAGATTTTATTTATTTATTATTTATTTATTATGTATGCAGTGTTCTGCCTGCCTCCTGAAAGACCCACTTTTAATCTGGCTTTTTTGAGGGAAGATAGCATCTTTAATCCAGATATTTTTGGAGTGGCCATACCTTCTGTTACAGCCTATAGAAAGGACATGGAAGAAGGAAGCTCTGTTTTTGCCTGCTTGTCCTCACTTTTGCTAGCAAGTTCATTTCTTTTTTCTTTTTCTTTAAAAAAAAAAGTTATTTATTATTATGTATACAGTGCTCTGCCTGCATGTACACCTGCAGTCCAGAAGAGGGCATCAAATCACATTATAGATGGTTGTGAGCCACCATGTGGTTGCTGGGAATTGAACTCAGGACCTCTGGAAGAACTCTTTAACTGCTGAGCCATCTCTCTAGCTCCAGCAAGTCCATTTCTTTATTGGCATTAGAGCCTACTTCTTCATGATTCTGGCCTATATTGAAGACCAGCTGAGATTTCCAGCTTTGTGGACTGAGCAACTTCTGGATTCCTGGACTTTCCATTGGTAGACAGCTATTGTTGGAGTAGCTGGACCACAGCCTGTAAGCCACTCTAATAAATTCCATAAGTTCTGTTCCTCTAGAAAATGCTGACGGATACAGTGTCCTACATGTGAACATGGATATATATATGCAAACCATATGTATATATGTGGAGTTCAGAACCTCTGAAGCTGAGTGACAAGCAATTGTGAGCTACCAGTGCAGGGAACTGAATTCAGATCCTCTCCAAGAGCAAGGCACATTCTTTTTTTGTTTGTTTTTTTGAGACAGAGTTCTCTGCATAGCCTTGGCTGTCCTGCACTCACTCTGTAGAGCAGGCTGGCCTCGAACTCACAGTGATCCACCAGCCTCTGCCTCCCAAGTGCTGGGATTAAAGGTGTGTGCCACCTCGCCTGGCTACAATGTGGATTCTTAATGACTGAGTTGTCTCTTTAGTCCCCATGTGTGTCTTTTTAAGCCACTTGACTTGGTAGGCAGCAGAAGGCGACCTTCACTTTATTCTTCATAAGCTCTGAATTTCTGCATTTGGAATAGACATTCATTCTTTAGTGTTTGACTTTTTCTTTCAAAATCCTATCTGTCTGTATTCTTGTCCTACCTTTGACGTTTTTGTTCACTGCAAAAAAAAATTCCACTGTTTTACCATAGTGCGCCTATTCCATTGACCCACATTTGTTTTTGTATTTTTTCCCCCCCAGTTTGGAACTTGAAGATTCTCCTGGTAGGAAAGGCATTTGCTTCCATCTTGTGCACAGGAGAACACCTTGCTTTTTTGTTACAGAGTGTGGACACACAGGGATCTCAGGGATGGTGCCGGTCGGTTTTGAAATTGTTTCCCCCATAACCTGCTCAGTTAGCAATATATGCGTGTCCTGATTGGCTTAGTATTAAGAACTCCTAATTTTTAAAAATTAGGTTTTGTTTATTTTTGTATGCAGGGAGGAGGTCAGAGGACAGCTTTAAGAGGTCACTGATCCATCTTCCTGGTCCAGAGCTCTTTCAGCTTTGTCAGTATGGCCAGTTAGCGCCCTGGGATCCCACCAGTGGAATATACAGAAGGTGATAAGGACGTTGTCAAGCTGCTTGGCCCCTTGGTTCCCTCTGGCAGAGGACATGTCTGGCTGTTACCCATGGAGTAATTCCAGCCCTCCTGTGTGTGTCAGTGATCACTAAGCGTTCCAGGAGCAAGCTACTCCTTCAGGGCGTGAAGGGCTAGTCTGAGGAGGACTGCATGCAAACACCTCACGCCCTTTTACCCTGTGCTAAGGGTGGACCAAAGCCTTGAGGTTGCGAGGGGAGCACTCTGTACTGAGTGCATCTCTGGCCAGCGATCTTAGTTCTAGATCACCTTTGGGATTCAGACAGGTCGCAAATACCTTGATACCTGTGTCCTTTCACAGTCCAGTCCAGGATGTGTGTATATGAGAGAAAGGGGACAGCACAGTCCTACTGTGTTGTCCAGGCTGACCTGGAATTCCTTAGGCTTCCAAGTGTGTGTCCCCATGTCCATAGTAACTTCATACGGTTGTCCTTGTCACCAATCTTGTTTTTGTACGCCCTTGATTGTCCAGACAGAAGATTGCTAGCTCCTCATGCGTCAGTGTGCAGGCGTCCTGGCAAGGCAAACAGCAAACACACTTTTTGAGGTTCTGTACTGATTGTTTTGTTTTTTGTTTTTTTTTAAAGTTCCTTTTAAGACAAGGTTTCTCTGTGTAGCCTTGGCTGTCCTGGACTTGATTTGTAGACCAGGCTGGCCTTGAACTCATAGATATCGTCCTGTCTCTCTCTTGCCTCTGTGAGTGCTGGGATTACAGAGGTGTGTGCCATTGAGCCTGGCTGGTTTTTTGGTTTTGTTTTTGAGATGTTTTTAACTATGCATTTTATTCTTTTAAAAAAATCTCTCTGTGTGTGTATGATATATGTGTGTATATGAGGTGTATGAGTGTGTTTATATGAGTGTAGAATCAGGGCACCCTCAGATGTGAGCCCTGGCCTTCTAACTTGTTGGAAGGCAGAGTCTGTCCTTTATGTCACCAAGCTTCCTGGCATTTCTGGGCTGCTTCTCTCTCAACTTCCCACCTCTCTGTAGGCTCCCTGGATTACAAACATCCACGCTGCTGCTGCTTCTGGATTTGCTTGCTTTCTGGGGATTTGAACTGAGGTCTTCATGCTTGCAAGGCAAATGCTTTGCCTACTCCTCAGCCCTTAGCACTGGGACAATTTTCAATAAGTAGAAATCTTCAGAATTCAGTGGGACCATAGAAATTCATCTCTTTGCTCTCCTCCGGGGGGGGGGGGGGAGGGCTAGTGCTAATGTGTCATGCAGGCTCATTCATGAGCCACCATGTGGTTGCTGGGAATTGAACTCAGGACCTCTGGAAGAGCAGACAATGCTCATATCTACTGAGCCATCTCTCTAGCCCTACAGGCTCACTTGTGAAGTGGGTCTGTCCTAAGTTGGGGAACATTGCAACTGAAACCAGTGTTGACGAAGTCTATCACAAGTTCTCACTAGAAGTTCTTGTAATTTACCTTCCCTTTTGTGGGACGATTGGGTTCATGTAGTCTAGGCCAGCCTCCAGCACTGGGAATGACCTGGAGCCCCTGATGGCTACCTTCACAGGATTTAGCCTACAGGCGTATCTGCTCCTACTCCTGGTTTTATGTAGTGCTAGAGATAGCACACAAAGGTTTTTGTTTTTGTTTTTTTGTTGTTTTGTTTTGAGACAAGGTTTCTCTATGTAGCCTTGGCTGTCCTGGACTTACTTTGTAGACCAGGCTGGCCTTGAACTCACAGAGGTCTGCCTGCCTTTGCCTCCCTGAGTGCTGGGATTACAGGTGTGCACCACTGCGCCCGGCCAGACCACACAGTTTCATGTTTGCTAGCTAACCATGCTACCCAGTGAATCACATCATTAGCCCATTCAGTGTCTTCTTTCTGCCACACGGTCTTGGTATAATTGTCAGGCTGGCAAAGATTCTTGGGCCTCCTGAGTGCTGGGATTACAGGTGTACGCTACTACCACACTCAACTTGAGTGCAGTGCTTCCTGTACTATTCTTATTTGATGGCAGATTGTTGGTGTGGACCCAAACATATAGGTTTAGTGGATCAAGTGACTCATTAATTTTAGGAAATTCTAGCCATTTGATATATATTGATATCTTGTACTTGTTCAGCCTTTGTTGTTTAGTTGTTCAAGGCCAAAATGTCCTCCTTTTGAGAATAACTTCACCCAGAAAGTATCACAGATTTGGTTCATGTTACCTAAAAGCTGTACATTGAGTCTCCTCATGGCCTTTGTCAGGGGTTGTTAACAGCCTCCTATTTTTCTTGGTCTACATGGTCATTTAAGCTAAGTGCTGGAGAAGCTTACAGTATAGCCTGAGTTGCTGCAGAGTGCTTTCTTGCCTTGGTCTCATAGGAAACTGGAATTCTTTTTTTTTTCAAGTCAGGGTTTCTCTTTGTAGCCTTGGCTATCCTGGACTTGCTTTGTAGACCAGGCTGGCCTCGAACTCACAGCGATCCACCTGCCTTTGCCTCCGGAGTGCTGGGATTAAAGGGATGCGCCACCATGCCCGACTCTAAAACTGAAATTCTTAAAAGTGACTGTAGACTGGTTTAAAGTGAGGACTATTCTGTCATTTGCAACATGGACGAGCATGGTGCATGTTGTATTAAGGGAAATAAAACGAAACATCAATCCCTCATGAACTGCTGTATATAGGAAAAGTTGAAGGAAGACTGTCAACTTCATTGGATTGAGAGATGTCCAGTCTATTGATGAGCACAGCTCTGGGCATTTCTGTGACAGTGGTTTGAGAAAGGATTAGATTATGAGGGTTAACTCAGTGAATAATTTGATAAACTATTGGAACATGATGGGGCCTGACTGAAGGAAGGCCATTGGTCATATTTTGGGGGGTTGTGTCTTAGCTTCTTGTTGCTATGTTGCTCTGCTTCCTGCTTGACACTTGTAAAGAACCTTTGGAGTGGAGGTAAACAATGCGCACCCTTATACAAGTCTGTTTTAAACCATGTCTGCCAGATGCTCATGCTACAGTGATGCTCTGCCCAAGCACATGCATTGAGTACCCCTGCGCTGATCCCTTGGAAACTGAGCAAGTCATTCTTCAAAAGTTATTAATTTATGTCAGGCATGATGGTCTTTAATCCCAGCACTTGGGACGGGAGACAGGCAGGCACATCTGTGAATTTGAAGCCAACCTGGTCCACATATTGAGTACCATGCCAGCCAAGGCAACATAGTGAGACTCTGTCTCAAACTCCAGCCCCTCCAAAGCTGTTTGTGTGTGTGTGTCCGTGCCCCTCTGTGATACGTGTGTGTGAGTGGGCATATGCATGCCACTATTGGTCTTCTCCTTCTGCTGTGGGTTCAGGGATTAGTTCAGGGTGTCGGTCTTACCCATTGAGCCATATTATAAGCCCAGTAATTCCTTCTTTTAATTTGTTGTTAAGTAATCTATAACTGGGGAAAGTGATAGAAAGATTTATCCAGAATATGAAAGTTAAGTTTTTAGGAGGCAAGGTGTCATGTATCCCAGGCTGGCCTAGCGCTCACTCATTAGTCAAGGATGACTTCCTCTTTTCACTTTCCAAGTGTTGGAATTCCAGGTGTCATTACCAGTATGGCTGCTGTGCTGGGGCTGGAACCAAGGCTTCATGAATGGTAGCCAAGCATGTTATCAACTGAGCAACATTCTTAGACTGGTAGCGATCTCCCCCGCCCCCAAAGATTTCTTTATTTATTATGTATAGTGTTGTGCCTACATGTACGCCTGCAGGCCAGAAGAGGGCACCAGATCTCATTGTAGTTGGCTGTAAGCCACCATGTGGTTGCTGGGAATTGAACTCAGGACCTCTGGATGAGCAGTCAGTGCTCTTAACCTCTGAGCCATCTCTCCAGCCCCTGGGATCTTTTTAAATTTTTATTTATTTATTTTTTTAAGAAAAAAATTTAAAATTTACTTTTACTTATTCTGTGTGTATGCGTGTATTTTGTGTCTATACAGGTCAAAGGTCATTCTTTCATTCTCTGGCCTCAGCATGCACACATGCGTTTGCATTCAGCCACACTCACACAGTCATACCTACACCCGCCACTGGATGTGTTGTAGAGCCTGGTGTACAACATCAACTGCATTTCTAGCATGCAGTTCTGTTGTGCGGGGTGTTGGCTCTTGTGCTGTACAATAGATTGTTCCTGTGTTTTGTACAGTTTTGACTCTAGTGACAGCAGCAAGTGCTTCTGAAAGTTTATTAGAAGAATGAGCTTCCTGCTTCTAGTTCTCTCCCCAGAATGAGGGTTTTCAACTAGATCAAAGGTTGTTTCCTGAGCAACCAGTGGTCATAATGCTTCCCTGGTCTAGGAAACTGAGGGTGTGGTGGAAGCTTAAGAGTGTGCCTTTCATTTGAGTCCAAAGAGATCCCTCCATCTCACCTTTCACACTCTTACTCTTCACTAAATGCATTTGTGTAGATTTTTTAAAATTAAAATTTTATTTTATTTGGCCTGGGTGTTTTGCCTGCAGGTATGTCTTTTTGCCCCATTGGGATTGTAATTACATATCGTTGTGAGATGCCATGTGGGTGCTAGGGATCAACCTGAGCCTCCTGAGGAATAGCAAATACTGTTAGCCTCTGAGCCCTCTCTGGTCCCCTGAGTTGCGTAGATATTGTATACTTTATTTTTTTGTGTGTGTGTGTTTTGTTTTTGGTAGTGTTGAACATGAAGCTTTCTGCCTCAGGAGTGCTAGGCAAGCTTCTGCCGATGAGCTCTACCTCTAGCCTATTTTGTTTTTGTATGACAGAATCTCACTATTTTCCTCTTGATGGCTTCAAAGTCAGTCTTTGCTCCTCAGCCTCCATATACAACTTGTATTTTTTCTTTTTTAAAAGATGGTGTCTCATATAGCCCAGACTGGTTTTGAACTCATTATGTAGCTGAGGATGGCCTTGAACTTCAGATCCTCCTTCCCCTACCTCAGGAGTGCTAGGGTTAGAGGCTTGTGCGACATGCCTGCTTTATGTGGTGCTGGAAGTGTATGTAATTCAGGGTTTTGTGCATTCTATCCAAGCAGAACATCCCCAGCTAGTTGCATAGTAAATTAACAACAAAAATCTTTATTTATTTAATGTGTACAGGTGTTTTGCTTTTCTGTGTGTCTGTGCACCATATACATGGTGCCCATGGAAACCAGAAGAGGGCATTTGATCCCCAAATCTTGGAGTTACAGAGGCAGTACTTAGCCACTATATGGGTACTGCCTACCCTAATCCTCTGGAGAGCAGCCGGTGCTCTTAACTACTAAGCCGTCTCCCCAACACTTGTAATATTGTAAATGTGAAACTTCGTTTTTTCTCTTGATGCTGCAGTATCTCAGCTGGGTCAGCAGATGCACTAGTATGATAAAGATGGTCTGTGCCTCAAGTTCTCTTCACTGCTGCCGCTGATAGTGACCTATTGATACCAATTAAATCCCTCTAAGACTTTTGCATGTATATTCCACCAGACTCTCAGGAAAAATTCCTGTGTTTTTCAGTGACAGAAACCTAAGAGAAATGTGCAACACTACTCTCTGTGAAAGATGAATTTACTGTCTTTTTTTTTTTTTCTCAGAAGTCTCAGTCTGTGATCTCTGCCCCATGGCTTTAGGCCTTAGGTGACGCTGAGCATCAAGATGCAAAAGCATGTGGTGAAGGAGGTTGTGTACCTCTTGGCAGCCAGAATAGGGAAAAAAAAACAAAAACAAAAACAAAAACCCAAAACCAAGAACAAAGACATAGGAAGGGACAAGGCAGTCCCCAGTGACCTTCCTCCAGCTGGGTCCTCTCTGCCGTCTCTCTCCTTGAGGCTACCTGTGATGGTTTATACTGACTTTCCACTAATAGGACCTAGAATTGTCGGAGAGGAGCCTCTGCGCATGCCTGGAAGAAGTACCTAGAACAGGCTGATGTAGGTGGGTGGCACCCTACATATAGAGAGTGTGATTTTATGGACTGGGTCTTGGACTGGGATGAAGGAATGGAGCAGCAGTATTCATTGCAGGAGAATGTGGCTGGGTGTGGTGGGTGTGGACCTGTAACCCCAGTACTAGAGGGGTGCGGAGATAGGCTGAACTCTGTAGGGATCCAGTCTAGTCTAAACAGAAATCCCCAAGTTCACTAAGAGAGAGTGTCTCAAAAAATAAGAGCCATAGAGGAAGACACCAAACATGAGTTTCTGGCTTCCACGTATGCCTGCTCAAGTGAGTACAACTATATACACAAGTAAAAAAGACTTATACAATTCACATTTTTCCATTTATTTATTTTGTGTGGGTATAGTGAGGCATGCCATGGCATATATATTGAGGCCAAAGGACAGTTTGATCTGGAAACCAAAGTCAGGTTGTTAGACTTGATGGCATCCATGTTTATCCAGTGAGCCATTTCACAGATTTAAAACAAAACAAAACAAAACCCCCAAAACAGCAACAAATAAGAAACTCTAGCCAAACAAAAACAAAATGAAATGCCCGATTGGAAAGCCATGATAGGAGAATTGCTGTGAGTTTGAGACCAGCTTGGGCTACGGAGTAAGACAGAAGATACCAGCATGGTTGGAGGATAGTACTTGGCTAGCATACATGAGCCCCAAAGTTGGTTGAAAAGTAAACAACGCTGCTGTTGGCCTTTGAAGTGACATCTGCTTTGCGTTGCAGTCACCCACAGATAACCATGTGATGCATGTGATTTTACTGGGTATCCTTCTTACTGTACGGATCACTGCTCCATTTTTATCCCCATCCTCAGCATGGGGGAACAGAAGGACAAGATTCTAGGAATAGTGAGCTCTATCCGTCCTTCGAGTCTAAATGTGGCTTTTGGGACGTTAGTTAGCCCAGCATTTGGGATTCAGCAGCGATAGAGTCAGCTGCATAGGGATTTGGTGTGGGTGAATTTGGTTGGTGGTTAGTGAGCTATGGGACTTTCAGAGTTCATTGAAATGTCACTGTGTAGAGCACTAGTTACACTGGTATTCTGTTGGATTTATGAAATATTATCATTATTTGTGGGGAGAGAACATATGCCTCAGTATGCATGTGGGGATCAGAGGACAACTTTCAGCAGTCACTTCTCTCATTCTGCCACATGGACCCTGGGAATAGTTAGGAATCAAATCATCAGACTTAGCAATAGGAACCGTTGCCTATCCAGCCATCTCAGTGGCCCTTATTTATTTATGTGTGTGTGTGTGTGTGTGTGTGTGTGTGTGTGTGTGTGTGTGTGAGAGAGAGAGAGAGAGAGAGAGAGAGAGAGGGTGTTGGGTACTGGAACTGAACCTAGGGTGTGGCATATACTTGCTAGGCAAGTGCTCTAACATCGAGCTGGATGTTAGCCCTTTTTTACTTTTTGAGTGGGCTTGAACTCATTCTGTAGCCCAAACTGGCTTTGAACTTTCGTTCTTATCTTTTTGCTTGACCCTCCCCAGTAGCTGGGATTACAGGTCTGGTGCTTGAAAAAATTAACTATTGCTATTTAGCACAGGCTGGCTTTGAAATCTTCTTTCTTTCATCTTGAAAGTGTTGGGATTGGGCTGGAGAGGTGGCTCAGAGGTTAAGAGCACCATCTGCTGTTCCAAAGGTCCTGAGTTCAACTCCCAGCAACCACATGGTGGCTCATAACCATCTGGTGTCCTCTTCTGGTGTGCAGGTGTACATGCAGGCAGAACACTGTATAAATAATAAATAAATAAATCTTAAAAAAAAAGAAAAGAAAGTGTTGGGATTACAAAGCCTCCCCCATCATACCTGGCTTTCATAGGTGTTTGTTTCTGTTTGATTAAAGAGCCAATCTTTAAAGTATATATTGCAACTTAACAATAAAAGAAAAACAAAGGAAATTTGTTGAAGAAATGAAAGCATGTTTGAAAACAAAAAAGTCAACCACTCTGGCTGAGCAGCATATTGCTGTAGTGGGTGAGCACTTGCCTAGTGTGCTCAAAGTCCTAGGTTCTGTCCTCATCATGAAGAGGACTTTGATGGCACATCAAAGGTAGAGGCAGGATTGTGAGTTCAAGGCCAACCAAGTCTTGAGCGGGGGTAGATAAAGAGAAGAAAAAGATAAAGAAAATTGACACGTTAAAAAAAAAATCTGAGCCGGGCGGTGGTGGCGCACGCCTTTAATCCCAGCACTCGGGAGGCAGAGGCAGGCGGATCGCTGTGAGTTCGAGGCCAGCCTGGTCTACAAAGTTAGTCCAGGACAGGCAAGGCTACACAGAGAAACCTTGTCTCAAAGAACCAAAAAAAAAAAAAAAAAAGTCTGGTGCTCTGTTTTCAAAAGATGTGACATATTAAAGAGCCTGGCAGATTTTGACCTGACCTTCACCCTGTGCCAGCATGAAGAAGAAAGGGCATTTATTTATTTATTTATTTATTTATTTATTTGGTTTTTCGAGACAGGGTTTCTCTGTGTAGCCTTGCCTGTCCTGAACTCGCTGCTGGCCTCGAACTCACAGTGATCCGCCTGCCTCTGCCTCCCGAGTGCTGGGATTAAAGGCGTGCGCCACCACGCCCAGCGAAAGGGCATTTATTTATAATTCTATTTTCAACCAAGACCTTAGTACTTGAAATGTGCTGAGTGTGTGTGTGTGTGTGTGTGTGTGTGTGTGTGTAGATGCCAGAGGTAAATGTTAGGTGTCTTCTGCAGTCACTCTTATTTTACCTTATTATTTTTTTTAGAGATTTATTTTTATTGTTATTTATTGTCTTTTTGTGTACCACGTGAGTGTGGGTACACTTGGAGGCCAAAAGAGGCATTAGATTCTCAGGAGCTAGAGTTCACAAGTGGTGTGAGGGGCTGAATGTGGCGTCTGGGAACTGAACTGCTCTTAATTGCTCAGCCATTGCTGTCGCCCTCTCCTGCCTTATTTTTTGAGACAGGCTTTCTTGCTGAACCCAGTACTTTGTAGTTTGATGAGACTAGCCAGTGATCTTCCCTTTCTTTGCCTCCCCAAACTTGGGATTACATGCCTAAAGTTATATGTGGGTGGTGATGACAGAACCCAGGTTGTCATTCTTGCACGTTAAGCACTTTACTGACTGAACTATCTTCCCACTGGATTTTGGTTTGTTTGCTCTGCCTTCCCCAAATGCTGGGATTAAAGGCGTGCACCACTGTGCCTGACTTTTTTTTTTTTTTTTAGGCTTTAAACAAATTTAAAATTATTCTTATTTTATATGAATGAATGTTTCGTCTGCATGTATGTGTACCACTTTTATGTCTGGTGTCTTCATAGGGCGAGCTTGTTATTTGGGTGCTGGGAATTAAACCCAGGTCCTCAAGAAGAGCAGCCAGTGCTCTCAGTTTTTTTGTTTTTGTTTTTTTTAATAACTGTCAATTCTTGTTCCAATCTCTTCATAGAAGATGAAACGGGCAGTGCTAGTTTTCTTTTTGTATTGCCATCTCGTCCCAACTCAGTTTGCAGTTTGTGCTTCCTATGTGTGCGTGTGCAGGACTCTCCCCACCTGCTTGATTTTTCCCTCTGTAGCACTTATGAAGTAATATCTCAGTTCTTTTGTTATGATTATATTTCCCCATAGGACTTCTAGATCTTTACAGAACAGGATATTTTCTGTGTCCTTCCCTGCTCTGCTCATGCCTACCACAGGAATAGGACTTCCTAATAATTTGCTGAAAGAATTAAAGAATAAGCCAGACCTGAAATAAACTTCCAGTACCTACAGTAAATGAAATAGAAGAGGTAAGATTATTTGTAATGTTTTTTTTTATTTTAAACCATATATTGAAAGTACCATTTTAGTATATAACAAAGAGTTCAGCTGCTTACGTTCTTTCCAGACATAGTTGATTTATGTTTATAATAAATCGAGATTAGTAGTTTTAAAAGATTCAGAACCTGGGGGGTGTAGATTAGGGGTAGAGTGTGTATCTAGCTTGCGGCCCTGGGAGCAGTTGAGTCACGCACACGGGCCTGGGGATGTCGCCCCACGGTAGAGTGCTTGTCTGGCATACACAAAGCCCTGAGTCTATCCCCAGCACCACACAAAGCAGGCCTGGTGGGGCACATCTGCAGTCCCAGTAGCTGTGAGCTAGAAGTGGAAGGATCAGAAGTTCAGAGTCATCCTCAGCTGCATGGTGAGTTCAAGACCAGGCCCTGTATCCCAGTGTGTGAGGTATTGTCCGTAAAAAAAGGAAAAGAAAAAAAAAAGTAGATTCAATAGCTAAGCTGTTTTAAACTTTGTTTGTTTGTTTCTTAAGAAAGGTTGTCTCTATGTAGTTGAGGTTCTAACTTACAGCCTTCTTGCCTTGGCTCTTTAAGTGCTAGTATTCTAAGTGTGTACCATTGTGCCCTGTGCCAAGCCGACTTCAAAGGTGTCAGATAATTGTCATGTTGATTTTTAAGATTATTTTAATTTTGGCTTTTAAAAATTAAGTCATAATACGTACATGTGAAACAGTCATTTACATACGGACCTAGTGGCTCCTGCATCGCGCTGGATGGGCGCATGTCCTCTCGCCACGTTAGGGAGCAACAGCAGCCATAGGAGGTCGAGCTTTCTGGGCAAACTCAGCTCCCTCAAGTCTCAGTCCATTTCCAGGCTGGGCAGTACTAGACTGATTCCTAGTGCTGCCTGAGTGTGGGTGTTCCAGCGTGGGTAATGCTATCTAGTGTGTAGAGTGGCTATGGTAACACGTGAGCTTATATATGTAAAGGTCCTAGCACAACTCTTGATAAAACTACAAATGTTAATTGGTATGCGTACGGCTATTGTTAGATGTTTGCTGGTGGGTTTCACATATATTATCTGCAGAGAGTGAGCACTACTGTGTGATGTTTGCTGACTGACGT